>NW_010521176.1:39864-42923 GCF_000687285.1 Phaethon lepturus
TGGCAGCAGAGGCAACAGGCAGCTGCCACTGGGCTTCCAGTGACATGGGGGAGTGGAGCCGCAAAACCAAACTGGGCTTCACGGGGGGAAAAATGATGCTGTTCTGTGTACAAAGGAGGTCATGTTTCTGTCTCGCGGAGGTGAAACCTGCGGAGGGGGGATGGATCTATGTGTATGTTCCCAGAATTATCATGGGCTCCGCCATGGCAATACTGCTGCGTTTTTGCCTGGGTTAAGCCAAGAATCGTTTGGATACCAAAGGGAGAAGTTGGTGCAGCAGAGGTCGCCTGGCCTTCTGAAACCACTTCAGAGGAGTTGCTCTGCAGTCAGCAGAGAAGGGGAGAGCCTTGAAAACTGTCGCTGAAGGTTCCAAAGTAAAAATAGCATTGACTTTTTTTGGGAAAATTAATACATCTCTGTAGTGTTTCTTTTTAAACAAAACCAGGTTTTAGCAAATCAACATAAATGAAAGCATGTAAACAAACCAAAAGTGAATTTTAAAACCAAGACCTATGATTCTATCACCACCAAAAACAGGCATGAAAAATGTGAGGCATGAACTGTGCATTGAAGTTCTGCTCCAGAAGCCCCTGTAGTCCTAATAATGGTGTAGTTTCACAAACTCCTGAAAAATAAATTTCACCAATTTTCTTTCTTTCATAAAGAAGAATGAAAGATCAAAGTGAGAAGAATATTCAGATTCACAGAAGAACAAAGTGTATTACTGTATTATAAGAAACTATGACGCTTATCTACTGCTATCTGGAGAGCAGCCCTGCAGAAAGGGATCTGGGGCTGCTGGTCAGCAGCAGACTCAATACAGTGATGAGGTAATCACACCATACATATCAATCATACCACACCTCAATAGCAGTGTGCCCTGGCACCCTAGAGGGCAAACCCCATCCTGGGGTGCATCAAACACAGCATAACCAGCTGGTCAAGAGAGGTGGTTATCCTGCTGTATGCAGCACTGGTGCGGCCTCACCTTGGGTACTGTGTGCAGCTCTGGGCTCCATTTAAGAAGGATGTGAAGGTCCTTAAATGCATCCAGAAGAGGAGAACAAAGCTGGTGAAAGGACTGGAAGGAATGTCCTATGAGGAGTAGCTGAGGTCTCTAGGTGTGTCTAGCTTGGAGAAAGGGAGGCTGAGGGGCCAACTCATTGCTCTCTACAGCTTTCCTGAGGAGGGGAAGTGGAGAGGGGGGTGCTGATCTCTTCTCCCTGGGATCCAGTGATAGGACGTGTGGGAATGGTTCAAAGCTGCACGAGGGGAGGTTTAGACTGGACATTAGGAAGCATTTCTTTACTGAGAGGGTGGTCAAACACTGCAACAGGCTTCCTAGAGAGATGGTTGATGCCCCAAGGCTGTCAGTGTTTGAGGCATTCGGAGAATGCCCTGAACAATATGCTTTAACTTTGTCAGCCCTGAATTGGTCAGGCGGTTGGACCAGATGATCATTGTAGGTTCTTTCCAACTGAAATAATCTATTCTATTCTATTCTATCCTACCCTACTTAACAAATAATATCATGCCAGTTAGCCTTCACATTATGTATTTGTAAACTGACTGGAAGTTAATAAAACCCATAGTTTTATTTAGTGAATAGTGTTCTGTATCTACACTGACTAAATCAAATTCACCTTTGGTCGGTTTTTGAGAGATAAGGTAGGAGTTAGAGATCTTCCTTTCTTACTTGGTGAGTGGAAGACCCATGCTGTCCAGAAACTGTTTCACAATCACAAACAGCTGTTTTCGGTGGCATATTTGAGTAACACTTCAAATAGTCAGGAGGTGACACATTTCAGTAGTTAAGGCAATCGCTCACTGAAATCGGTAGTGGTTTTGGTCTTGTTTTACTAGATTGTAATGTAGGAGCTAAAATAGATGTTCCTATAACTATTATTTAACAGGCTAATAAAGGAAAAAAACTATTTGCTTACAACTCTTAATACTGTTTTATAGATTAGAAGTACAAATGGTTTCTTGTGCATTATTTTATGCAGTTCAATATATTATGAATTTTTTTTTCCTCTGAGAAACTAGAAGAGGCAAACTATCATCAGAAATTTAGATTTCTTTCCAAGTGCTGTATGCATAGAATAAAAATGTGGAAGTCCCATGCAGGGGACAGTTCACACTGTAAATGCATAAGGGGTCCTGAGGCATTGATAGTGGAGGCAACTGTTTTGATATAACATAGGGAATTTGTTTTAAAGCTAATATTGGTCATGCTGTATTAGTGGTAGCCTGAGGATGTAGTAGGGTAAAGTTTGTAGGAGGAAGGAGTTTTTTTATTGGACTGGCTGGCATAGTGGGAAGAGTTTTGGAGCCTGTAGGCCCTTTGCTGTTTCTGAAGTAGAAGCAACAGACGGAAAGCCTAGCCAGACCAGGTATCCACAGGGTATTCAGCCCCCTGAACTGGAAGATGGGGATGGAGAGCACAATAAACTCATAATCCAACAGGGAATAGTTCAGGACCTGTTAAACCACCTGGATACCCACAGATCTATGGGGCCTGATGAGATCCACCCAAGAGTACTGAAGGAGCTGGCAGAGGAGCTTGCCAAGCCATTCTCTGTCATTTATCAGCAGTCCTAGTTAACAGAGGAGGTCCCAGATGACTGGAGGCTTGCCAATGTGACGCCCATCTACAAGAAGGGCCGGAAGGAGGATCCGGGGAAGTACAGGCTGTCAGCCTGACCTCGGTACCAGGGAGGATTCTGGAGTGGTTCATCTTGAGAGTGCTCACAGGGCCTATGCAGGACAACCAAGGGATCAGGCCCAGCCAGCATGGGTTCATGAAAGGCAGGTCCTGCTTGGCCAACCTGATCTCCTTCTATGACCAGGTGACCTGCCTAGTGGATGAGGGAAAGACTGTGGACGTTGTCTACCTGGACTTTAGTAAAGCCTTTGACAGCATCTCCCACAGCATTCTCCTGGAGAAACTGGTGGCTCATGACTTAGACAGGTTTACTCTTTGCTGGGTAAAGAACAGGCTGGACGGCCGAGCTCAAAGAGTCATGGTTGAATGGCGTTAAATCCAGCTGGCGGACAGT
>NW_010521177.1:0-274 GCF_000687285.1 Phaethon lepturus
TGGGGCTAGAAGGCATTGAGCTGGGGGGGTGCGAGATGAGGGTCTAGGGGTGTGGGGCAGGGTGTGTGGGCTGGGGAAAATGAGGTAGGGGTTGTAGGGCGGGGGGCAGTTGTAGGGGTTTGGATGTGCTCTTGGGATGGAGCGTGTTGGCAAGAGGACTGTGGGATGAGGAGATGTTCGAGGTCCCTGGGGCTCAGGGGTGTGGGCTCGAGCCCTGGGGGACATAGATGTGGGCCCCAGGACTGTGGGTGCAGAGGGACTGATGACGGCAGAA
>NW_010521177.1:513-61744 GCF_000687285.1 Phaethon lepturus
GGTGCAGAGGGTGTGTGAGGATGGGCTGGGGAAGCCCTGAGAGTTCGGTGCTTGTCTGTGGGACCAGGGGTGCTGGAGGGGGCTGCTGGTGGAGCCCCTGGGGCTCGTGTGCCTCGAGGCCAGGAGCGGTAGGGGCCTGCGGGCTGGGAGAGGAGCCTGTCTGGAGCAGGCGCTTCCAGGGCTGGGTGCTGCTCGGTGGTGGTGTGTCCCCTGGGGCTCGGACCGCTGGGGAAGCCCTGAGAGTTCGGTGCTTGTCTGTGGGACCAGGGGTGCTGGAGGGGGCTGCTGGTGGAGCCCCTGGGGCTCGTGTGCCTCGAGGCCAGGAGCGGTAGGGGCCTGCGGGCTGGGAGAGGAGCCTGTCTGGAGCAGGCGCTTCCAGGGCTGGGTGCTGCTCGGTGGTGGTGTGTCCCCTGGGGCTCGGACCGCTACAGGCTATGGGCTTGTGAATGCTGCTGGTTACCAGTCAGTAGCTGCAAACTGGTGTAACTGGGAAAATGTAACCCGTTTGGAGGAAGATTCTGGGTCAGCGTGCTAGCAGAGGGTGCTGACTCTGAAGCCAGGATGTGTGTAGGCTCCCACGGGGAGGAGAGCTGCTGGATGAATTTACTGGGACGGATGTTCAGCAAGGTGTCCTCTCCCTGCTCTTGTTCTGTGTACACTTGCCCTTCCTCAGTAACTGTCACAGCTTGCAGTAATACTCCTCTGCTGTGGTTCTCACCTCGGTGGTGGCTGGTGGGGTTTGGGGCTCAGCTGTGCTGTGCTGGGGGCTGCACAAGCAGATGGAGGGCAGAGGCATTTGCTTTAGCATTTAAGGTACCATGCTGTGTGATTTGCTCTGTTTTGAAGCTCTTAGACCTTTGTTAGTTTTTTCTCCTTCCTTTTTTTTGGCGTCTCCCAAGGAAACCACTTGCTGGTGTGTTTCTTGAGTTGCATCTTTTTGCCATTTCAGCTGCTTTGCTGGAAATGCTGATGTTCCTGCCCCCTGAGCAACTGGTTTGTATTGGGGCTGGGGGAGGAGAATTGAGTCCAGTGCTGAGTGATACCGTCACTGACTATTTAGAGGGATGCGACTTGTCCATTTGTGGCCAAATTTGATCCATTTTTCCTTTCGCATTACCTTATCAGAAATCTGCTGTTGCACATTGAGCTGAATGGCAGAGACCTGCTGACATGGAGACCTTGTGCTTTCCCGGTGCAGGCATTTGCTTCTCTGAAATGTAAATCTGCTCTTGGGTCGAACTTTATTCTTCTCTTTTAATATATGAGCCCTTGTTTTGAGTGGGAAATTGCTCTGACCACTTCAGGCTTGTCTACGTTAGAAGAGAGATGTACTTGCAGGGTGTTTAGATAAAGTGGAGAGGGTCGGTGAGTTAAATACACACCACGAGTGTTATCAGCCTCTTGTTCTAACAGCTCCGCCACACTTTCTGACAATGCGTGGTGATGACGGTGACCTTTTTTCCCCGCTAAGACAACTGCTTGTGATACAGCTGATTTGTGGAGTGGACAGGCTGTTTGGCATCTGATCGGTTAGTGTGATTTTTTCACATGTAAATGTGGTTTTGTGTTTAGATGTGTACCTGAAGGATGGTGAATGTCACAGCTGTCGTTCATAGCTTCTGTATTCATTAACTCGACTGTCTGAAATGTCTGTCAGTTGACACTGTAACGATCCCTTTCTCCCACCAAACTTCCCAATCCCTGAACCTTTTTCTCCCTGCTGCTGAATTACAGGCAGGCTTTTTGCATGTTTACGGTAGCAGTTTTTGTTCTGGAAGCGTGTTGCTGTTCCCAGCCTGTTGGGAGTCGTTGCAGCGCATCGTTCGCTTGCTGTGTGAAATCTGCAGCAGCATCCCTGGATTGACAAGAGTTCGCAGGAACACCCCACGTGGATGCTCGCCCTGAGTGTGTTGCAAACCTGAGTGGATCGTGACCCCTGTACCACGTTTGTTCGAGCAGCGGCTGCAGTCTTCCTCCGTCTCAGTGTCACCAACGCTGGGCAGTGACTGCGAGGAGAGTCTGCTCTTACCTGCAGTCACCTTTTGCAGACTGGCAGTGGGGTGGGAGTTCAGGGGGCCGCGGTGTGCATGGCTGCAGCACTGGGGATTGTTTGAGGGCTTGGGTGCTGTGGTGACTGACATATGTTAGGTATTGAAAACTGGCTTTTAATGATTTAGAGGCTTTGTGATTGTTTCTGGTGTTCTGTCAGGTTGTTAGGCTTTTACTTTGGGTTAAATGACTCCATGTGAGAAGACTTCTGCTTGTTTTATAGTGATGAGGTTTGTATGAGAAACAGCTGCTACGTTTACCTGCAAGGAGAAGCCTGACAATTGTTCGGGGAGCAGCTGGGACAAGCTGGGCACTGTTGAAAACTGTTGTTTTTCTGTAGTGTGGGCGCAATCTGTGTCACTGCTTAGTGTCCTGGTGTGGCTGTGAGATGGCTCTAAGACATACAAGCTCTGCTGAAAGGCTTATTGTACTAGCAAACATACTCCTTCGTGTCCCCTTAGTACAGCAGCAAAACATTGGATTTTGGGGATTTAATTTCCAAAAAAAGTAGCCAGACTTAAGTTTCAAAGTGGTCTTATTGTATCAGAGAAGAGATTTAGGCAGTTGTCTTCTGTGTGTGTGTCACCCTGTCTGTGTTGTGGTCTGTTTTCACTCTGCGAAGTGTGAAATTAACTCTTGCCCCTGGTGCCAAGCCTGATTACCGACTTCTTTGCTCATCTCTTGAGGTGTGCGATTCCTCCGGAGCACCTTCGCCTGCGGTTTCCCTGCTTCCTGGGGGCAGGGAGGATGTTGCAATAAGTATCCACAGTAGGCATGGTGTTTAATTATAGCTAACTTTGCCTTTCTGTACGCCTTTTAAAATAACTTCAAGGGTTTGGAAACAGGGAATGTGAAATTTTGTCTGGCTGACACTTCATGGAAAGTTGAAGGTTGGCAAATTAAAGGGACATGATGTTGTGGGAGGAGGGTGGAAAGGTAGAGGTGACAGAAAAGAGCCTGCGCAGTGTCTACCCCACCAACCCCTGCCTTCTCCGGAGGAGTACAGCGTCCCAAGGTACGCAACAGGTCAAGAACAACTTTGGAATAACTTTAAAGTTGAAGGGTTTTCTCTTAAATCTTATTCCTGTATCTTGATTTTTTTTTTCTCCCCCCTGATGATGATGAGATGCATTTTCTAAATTAAAAACAGTAAATATGGACTGGACATGTGCCCAGGGAAAGTCATGGTGCCAATTAAGGGGAAGCATTAATGGAACTAGTAAGTTGATGGAGAAGCCTGAGGTGCTAACCTTGGTGGCTAACTTTTTATCAAGGCCCTGCAGTGCAGGAAAGCTGCTTAAGCAATAGATGTCTTCAGTGCTGGTGGGTAAAGAAATCACCGAATAGGTATTTGGAGCAGGGATTTAGTTTTTTGTATGTATGATAAAGCTGTATCTGCAAGAATTTAGGTTACAAAGCTTTGTCACTGAGGTTTGGAAGTATTTAGAAAAGGGGGTAAGACTGCTTTTATCCTTGCTCAGAAGTGGGTCTGGCAAAATGGCCTTGTGCCTTTTATAACAGCCAAACACACTTTCTTAGTTGGGCACCTGTGAAAAGCATCTGACATCCATGCAAGTGCTTTGCAAAACTGCGATCAGCCTGCAAGACGAGAGGATGGCCAAAGTTGATGGAATAGAGGTCTACATCAACTGTAAAGAAAAGACAGGTTACTTGAATTTTAGGGACATGTGTGGTGTGGGAGACCTTACCTTTACCAACACTAGAACATGGGAACTCTCCTAATTAAGATTTTCTTACCACTTGGTTGTGGTGGAGAAACCTGTCCGTGGTCAGTTCTGTACGTTTCGTGTTTTCCCTTCCTCAAAAAACTTTTGGCAGCCCTTCCTCTCTTTGTGTGATCACTTTGATTCCTGGTCCTGCTGAAGCTGCTCCCATATTTAAAGATATCCCCTGATAAGGGAGCTGCTAAGCTGTCCTCCACCCCCTGAAACTCATTCCAAGAGCAGGGTGATAAACGTTCAGCTGGGCTGACAGAACTCCCTTGTTTCTTCCTCCGTCTGATTTCGGGTCTCTTTGATGTCAGCATGGTATTTAGTTCCTTTTTTTTAAGTCTCACTGCTTGGACTACCTGTTCTCGGAAGACCATCTCCCCTTTTGAGGTGCCAGGCCCAGTTTTTTCTGTGGAGTTCTGCAGTGTTTCAGATGTCTCAAAAAGAACGTTTTGAATTGGGTACAAACCAGGCATTTCCTGGAAGAAAGGAGCATGTTTCTGGGCATGGTGTGGGAAGCTGCATTCCCACTACTACACCTGGTAAGCGTTCGTGTTGAGCTGCGGGACTGCTCTGAGCTGGGACACTGATCGTGTTGTGCCCTTTTTTTAACAAGGAGAGCAAATGCCAGTCCATAAAGTCACAGGAGATGCCCCAGCGGTAAATTCTGTGGAACATGTTGTTTTATCACATAGACTTAACTGCCCACTATGTTTATTATAACTTAAATGTGAACTTTGTCAAGGTCTGAGGCTTTCATACTTCCTGCTTAGATCACTGAGCTGAACCCTCTGGGCGTGGGAGACATACACAAACTCCAAACAAAATCACCAATTTCTGCAGGTAAGCAGGAAGCAAGATGTGATAGACTCTGATAAACCAAATGAGAAGGAAATGCAAAGATAGAATTAAAGATAAAGTCTCTCCCCAAGGGATGAATGTGTGTAACACTAAAAATACTAGTCTGTGTAACACTGAAAATATTAGGCAGGTAAATAAACCCTGGTGGAAAGCTAATGTGAATAAGGGAACGCAACCAGCAGGTTGAGGTAATAAGAAGGATATGGGGAGGAAGAGAAGCAGTAGAGGAGAGAGAGATTGGTTTTCTGGCTTTTGCCAAAGCAGATGGTGGGCTTACAAAGAGGTGGTGGCTTGCCAGGGTTTGGGGGGAGGCTGGGCTTTGTGCTGCTGTCGGGATCTGCTCATGTAATGTGATCGCTGGGATCCGTTCCGGGCCTGGAAATCTGCTGGAGGCCCGGTCCCGGAGTCTGATACAGATCTCTGCTGCTTGATCGTACCCTGGCTGCTCCGTTTTCAGAACATGTCTCAGATAGCATGGGCAAAGCATTTCTTGTAGATCAGGGAGCATCTAGAGGTAATATCAACTTAATGTAAACACAGCTTAATGCTTATAAGCAAAAGCAAGTCCAGAAATTGCAAATGCTTTGTGAATCCGTGAGGTTTCTTGGGTTTTAGGGGGCACTTCTGTGTAGAGGCTGCAGAATTTGCATATATTAATTTTGCTTCTTCACTCTGAAGTTAAAGGCAGGAAAAAGCAAAACAATCTGTGGCATGAAATATCAAGCTGCATTCAGTAGGTTTTGCCAGGAGCGGTAAGGGATGAATTGCATTAAAGCCAAATTTGCAGAAAAAGCTTTTTATTTTCATCTATTGATGTGAAAAGACTGGATCCTTGCTGACGAGCGGGGAAACTGAGGCTGCTGTTGAGCCCCAGATTGTATATGTAATCTTCTGTAAGTGTATCCAGGATAAACTTCTGCTGTGAATTAGGACTTTTTTTGTATACATCTGTTGTGGGAAAGGATTTGGTTGTTGCTTCACAGAAGCCACAGCGAGTGTTCTAGTCAATTTGCAGCAGTTATTACTGGTGAGTATTTTGTTTGGTTTAGGAAATGACATGGTGCAATGGCTGAGCACTTAAATTAGCTTCAAATAGTCCAAATCAGTTTTGGAGTCAGAAAAATAATTTCTACTGTAAAGAAAAGTGAGGTTTCATATTTGTTCTTGTGCAGCTGGATGATTTCAAGACATGATTTCTTAGTGCTATGTGTTCTCCTGATGGTCAGAGTCCGGCTGCAACCTTTCAGCCTGCTGCTTTTCCATCGGGAAGGAGGTCCCACACCGACAGTGTGGCTGGCTGGGGGGGAAGAGGAATTGCCCCATACATAGTAGAGAAAAGGCTGTTAGTGTGTCTGTCTGTTCACAGGTGTATTGTTATCGCATTATGTGTGGTCGGGTTTTGTGATTTAGTGGCAAGTCCTGCAGCGTTTGGCTGAGAGAGTGGCAGGGAACGGCAGCTCGACTCCAAGGTCCAAGCTTCCAGGATTGTGTGAAGGTGCAAACAGAGTATTTCCCTGTCTTCCCCTTCCCCCATAAAAATGAAGTTGCTCCTGGTGCGTTCTCGTAAAACAGAGCTGTGTTAGAAATCACAACTGGGTCTTTCACTCTTCTTGGTGCTGTGATTAATAATCTCGCCCACTTCTAAACTGTCTTCTATTCCACACCCTACCATGCAAACAGCTAAGCAGGACAGATCTCTCTTTAATTAGATACCTGAACGCTGGTATTGCTAAGAGTATTAGTGCCACAGGCATTAGGTGTGCACCGGCTCTTTTTCTGTGAATTGTTTTCTAAGCACTTTTTAAATATTCAGGAAGGCTGCAATTATTGGCAGTGACTCTTAAGCATTTTGTATCTGTGTGATCTTCTAGTTCAGTTTTGGAACATTTTATTTGCTTGCTTTGGTCAGCATGATTCTTTGATTAGGGTTATGTCTGGGAAGGACTGGGGTTTTTTTGTGCCATAAACTTGCTGTGGGACCTCAGAGAATTCACGTTAGCCGTGCCCTGCTTTGCTCACCGAAGCCACGGATGCTTACCTATTTTCCTCTGTAGAGAAGGACTTGTTTTTTATGTAGCACGCAGGGTTTGCTTGGCGTGCGCACGAAAATTCTGTTGCGTAGGTGGCTTCCCTTTCTTCAAAACTCTGTCAGGAGAGTTTTGTCCTGCTGCCTCCCAGACACGCTGTGTGCAGCCCGAGGTTTCCATGCCATGCACGCAGAGGGCAGCGACCTGGTGCTGCCTGGTTTGGTTGGCAGAAAAGATGGTTAGAAGCCGAAGGGAGGTGCAGCGGTGCTGTAGAGGGAGTGTAAGGGCTGAATTAAATGGGTAAGGAGTTGGGAGCAGATGTGAATCAATTGAAGTGGCGCAGCCTCCGAGCAAAATGCTCCGTGGGCAGCACATTGGATAGGAATCTCTCTGTTAACTCTGAGTAAAAGTGTCTTAACTGTGTAGGCAGTGACTCAACACCTCTGTGACTGATTAATGTAGCGTTGGCTCTATAACACAGGTGGGTGTCCAGGCTGGGGCGAATTCTTCTGGCTATGGACTTCCCATCAGTCTTTACCCATGTGCAGAGTCCTGGGACTTGCTGTCTTGGGAGTGCCAGTGTGTTTATGTCAGATGGAGGGTAAGAACACATTAGCTTAATTTTCGCTTTGCTTTGAGAGTTTCTCAGCAGAGTGTTTTGAAGTGCCAAACAGGTTTTGGAAACATCCATAGGCTCATACAGGTGACCTCAAATACTCTGAGAGCTAAGACGTGGCGTGAGGAGCATCGGGTGGGTCAAGGTGTGTTGAGGATACTGAGGGCATCAGAACTGAGCCAGTTACCGCCCGTGGACAGATGCCAGGGTTTAAAGAGTGGCAGTTTCCCCATGCGTTGCGGAGGCTGGGGTGGCAGCAGAGCTGAGAAGGCAGGGCTCCCAAGCTGCTTTTTCCGATTGCTAGGTTACACTCCTTCCCAGGAGCATCATTTTACAGCTCTTAGCATTCGCAGGGCTCACATAAGATTTGTGCTGTGCCCCATCATGGGAGGAACAGTGAAACGCATCCATGACATGCAGTTTACTTATTTTTCCATGCCCTGAACGAGACTGGCTCAAGAACTGGCTGGAGTGTCCTAAACAACTGTAAGAAGCCCAAGGACTGAGAAGGTGGTTTGTGTTCAGGGTGCCTGCAGGAACGGTTTGAGCTAGGCACTGATGGTTTGGTTAAAATGCCAGGTGCAGTCTTGAAATTTGCATCTTGAAGACTTTAAGGTTTGCTTCATTGGTGCTGGAATTAGCAGCTGCATTCAGCACACTCGTGCAGGGGGATTTCTTTGTTTACCTTGGTGGCAAAGTGGATGCTTGTGAGACTTTAATGGACTGAGTGGATATTTGGGAGATTCCCTGATGGCTTTTTGATCTGTATACCCCAACTTGTTATGCTACCATTGAGCTGTGCATAGGAATTTCAGGACCAAAACCACAGCTATGCGTATAAATAAATATGGGATATTTGAGCGATGAGATAATGACACGTCCATAGCCTTGTTCCCCTCTACTTTTGTCTGCAGTCCCAAAACTGAAGAAATGTCACTGCAGATTTGAGTACATCCAGAGTGCTCTGTGTTTTGAAGGCAGGAGCTACGCAGAGTTCATCTGGATGCTGAATGTTTAATAAACAGGTTTTGGTACTTAATAGTGAAATTTGAAGGTTATAACTGAGCTTGTCCAGCAGTTAGTTGCTGAGCAGTGGTCGTGTCCTCCCCTGTCATCTTTCCCTGATAGTCGTTTGCATTGTTGTGGTGCTGTGCCAGAGTGAATTGCTCCAGCTGGCTGATATAACAGAAAACTTTTTGTTTCGTGAGACCGCACAGTTCCTAGATCCAACAGGAGGGAAATGGCAGAAATCTGCAGGTGACAGTACGGAGGAGCAGGATGTCCCCTTCCCTTCTCTTTTGCTAGGAGAGCAGTTGTCCTGCCGCAGCTCTCTGCATGCGGTAATTTGTGTCTACATATGGACTGCCTAAATAGCATGTATTTATGGAAGTGAAGCTGCTCAGCGTGGTGACGTAGGTCCTGTGCTACTCTGGTTGACTAAGGCTTTTGGCAGAAAGCTGAAGTTTCTAAAGATGAATGTATGAAACAGTATTTGATGTATTAGGAGCAGCTGAGCCAGAAACAGTGCTCATCCAGTGGTGGTCTTTTTAATGTAATGCATTGTTTTGGTGAGATTGTAGAAGCAAGCAGGATATAAAAGACATGCATGAAAGATGTGATGCAGAATAGAGGTAATACATACAGAGTACACCTGTGTTCATCCCAGACCAAAAGGGAAAGCCCTGTCCCAGCTGCACTTGGCCAAGGATAAGAGAAGTTCCAGGAGGCTGAGCTCCTTCCATCGTAGCGCCCAGAGGGGCCGCTTCGCTGGCTAGCAGCAGATAACACGTGTTAATGCCTCTTCTCCCACGTGAGCCCTTCGCCTTTCACAAGGAGCTTACACTGAGCTGAAGTCAGCCTGCGTGTGCAGCTCTTTGTGGGACTTGATGAAGGTGATCCTTCTGCCTGTATAGAGAGCGTTTGGCAGCTGGTGGGTGCTCGAGCTTTCCAGTGGGCTCTCTGCTGAGCTTTCCCAGCCTGTCCGTGGTCTTCCAGGCTATGCCATCCACTCCGCTGCTCGTTTTCTGTTCCATGGATACAGCTGCATCCCAGTAATGCACTGGCTATGGAAATGGTTTCAAGGTGAAGTGTCCTCTTGAAATGAAGAAGGTGCATTTAAGTAAGGTTGATGGCCATTTCTTCTTGTCATTGACACCAGGTACGAGGTCCTCTCCGATGCTGAGATGGCACTGTCGCCGTCCCGGAGAGCTCGCTCTGGAGTACAGCTTAGTCATGGAAATGAGATAAATCCTGTTTCACAGAAACTGGTAAAAATAAAACTGTTGAGGATTGATTTGTTTCTATAGCAACAGCCTGGAGAAGCTAATACAGCTGCTCTCTGCAGAAGGGAGAAAAACATAAATGGAAATGTTAGTCCACCTGGGAGTGTAGCTATTAGCAAAAAAAAATCTTCGATAGACTGATGAAGGGGTAAAATGCTTAATTAAAGATGGAGGGCAGGGAGATGTGGGCTGCGTTTGGAAAGAAATTGGTGTGAACGTGTCCTCTTTTCTATGCAGAACCTGGAGAGCCTGTATTACGTCCTTAGAGCTATTTATAGCCTGTTTCCCAAAGGACTGCTTTCTGAACTTGCCTGCCACTCTCATGGGTGGGGAAATGGCCTGCTTAAAGTAAGGCAGTGCTTTAATGCCATTGAGTACCTGCGTGTTTATCATGTCAAGTGCACCTTTTTAAACCAGAAATTTTAAATTACTTTCTGTCCTGCAGTGAATCACCTTGGCTTGCTTGAGAAATCTTCAGGGTTTATCAGGGAATCTTTGTTGCATGAACTGGAAGATGACCTTTGAGAAATTTGGATGAATAGCTGATCTAAATTTTCTTGATTACCCTTTCACTCAAACTGGATACCGAGCTGGATGCTCCGTAACGTGTGCCAGGGCAGGGTTTTCTGTTGATATTTGTATCCTGGAAGAAAATCCTGTAGAGCACCCAGACTGCTGGAGAAGGTGCTTGAATTTAAAACTATTTTTATCTATACAGCGTGTAGAACCATGTAGGTTTTTACTTTTTCCTAAGCCAATAATTTTAGCAGACTCTAGTACATACAGTGGTGTTAAGGTGGCTGTTTTCCCCATGGTTACTAAAGGTGAACTTCTTAAATGTTAAGAAGACCCGAAGATGCCAAGTGCTGAGACCACGTGTATGTAAGTACGTTCTTGATGACTTCCTAGCCATGCAAGATGGGATACGTGTTTCAGGTTAAAATCAGTATATATGTCTGAAACTAGCACGATATTAATGAAATTACAGAAGTTGCTTTTAAAACAGGAGTGTGTGTGGAAGGCTTTTACTGCGCTCTGACAGAGACTGTGTTATTTAGCTTAAGGAAAGTCAGAGCTTGAGTTCGTGTTGTTTAGGTTTGGTAAACCCAGATTACATTAGCACTCTTGCCTTGTTATTTAAACACATGGTTTCTTTTAAAGGGAAATTAAATTTAAAAATAAACCTCAAGCTTTTTCCAGCTAAAAGGAAGTGTCTGTAGTGCTGCATACTAAGGATGCAAGAACACAACCTTGTCTAAAAGTGAGTGCCATAAATATTATGTAAATACATTATCTCATTAGATTTATATCTAATCCTGTTGCCTGCTGTTTTTCAGACTCTTGGGCCAAACAAGGCTGAAGATGTCATAGGTGGGCTTTCAAATCTAATACTGAAGTGGGTTGGAAATTAGGTGAAACGACTTTTGCCTCATCCTAATTAAGACACTATGAGAAATCCTTTCAAGTTTGGCGTCACAAAGTAAATTGCCTGGTTTTAAAATGTAATCTGATTAAAGCAGCCTAGTGCCTGCTAAGGTTTGAAGCCTCCCTCTGCAACGATACAGCTGGGCTCCCCAGACCCTTCCTCACTGCTCTTCATCACAGAAATCAGCACAATTTTTTTTAGGAAGCAGGAACAGGATTACAATAAAGCCTGGAACTCTGGAGACTTCAAAGCTTTGGTTCTGGACTTGGTTCTCTTGCAAGAATTGTGAAGTCCATCAGGTGACTTAAATAAGGGACTAGGATTTTTTTTTCTAGTACTTCTTTCCAGTGTTTTTTCAAGTCATGGTTTCTTGCTGCATGGTGTTAAGTCTGATAAAGTGTTGGCTGTCATGTAAGAGATGTTTAAATGACCTCAATTCATCCGGTGATCCCCTGTGGATGACTTCTGGTTGTCTTGGCGTGTCGTTGGTAACTACCTTTGTGTGATTTAAAATTACTTGCTTTCTCCTTGTGACATTGGGCTCTCTTTACAGCCTCGTTTCAGCCTGGTGGAGTCTAAAGCCATATGTCTGAACTCCTATGGCTCATCTCCATTGAGTTAGAAACAGCTGAAAACACAGAGAACTTGGAGGACATGCGTCATTAGTGCTGGATTTGGCATTTTGGCAATATTTCCTTTAACCTCAATGGGAATTATTTCACAGAAAGAGTGAAACAGGATGTGTCGTTGACATTCCTTTTCATTGCAAATAAAGACCTAAAAAGAAGAGAATTGGTTAAAAAAACCCAAACTGCTGTCTTTGTGATCGTCCAGCTGGGAGGACATCATTCAAACCTGGTGTTCGGTGTCTGTGCTGGAAACAGCTCAGCTGTGGGAGAGCCGCTGTAAGGAGTCCAGCCCGGCTTTCCTGTCGAGCTTAGAAATGAGAGCCCAAAGATGCTATAGATCGTAAGTACAACTTCAGAATGGCTCAGGAGAGAGGCAATTGCTGTTTGCCTTAGTCTTCTCATTCTTACCGCCATTATAGTGCCTGCAGTTTCATCCTTGTGAATGTGGTGTTTCTAACCCGAGCTACTCTTCGTTACGCACTCGTGCTTCCCCATGTCCAGAAGTGCGGCGGCTGAGGTCTTGGCTGGCATTGTCTGGAACCAGTTTTTCAGATGCAAAGAGAAATGGGGTCAACATCAACTCTTGAGGTGCAGTTAGCAAATATAACAAAGTCGAATCTTGAAGTAAACTTTTGAATGTTAAAAGTTGCATTTCAATTGTGTGTGCACAGATATATAGTAAGCTGTTTTTTTTCTTGTGCATTGACCTTAACTGTTTCACAAGGCTGAATTTTCGGTCTCTGACATTATCTGAGTCTGAGGTAATTAAAGATTCTGGTTTTCTCCACAACTCGCTTACGCTTTTTATTCTAAATTCTTCAGGAAAGTTGGGTACAATGTAATGGTCTTCAGTGCTGCTCCAAGACTGCTATGCAGAGCTACTGTCTGAGACAAGGAGTTTGTGCTTTCCGTCTCAAAAGCTGTCACTGTCAGTGGTGGGTAAGCTTTTGAAGCCATCTGAAATGCCTCAGGATCCTGGTAGTTATATGGGTATAAGTTGGTACAGCTGAGATATAATTATTTGCTGGGATAGAGCTGGAATGACCCTGAAATCGTTTGAAGTAATGGAGAGTTTTATCCCTGCATAAGTTTATAATTTAGTAGTCTGACTTGCATATATATATTCCTCCTGTACATTAAAAATGTTAGGATGGGAAAGGCTCTGCCACTAAAAGCATCTCCTGGCTGGGAGAACTGTATTTAACAAAGAAAAAGCCCAGAACTGTTTTTGTATGATTTCAAGTGAGTGGGCAGAAATATTTTAAGGGTTTTGAAATATATTATGTTGCGTATGTTCCCCGAAGAAAATGTGGGGTTTTCTTCCTGGTAAGGAAGAAACGGTATTTGAGGCTGGCTTGTCATGTAGGGCAAAATCAAATCTGGCAGGTAGATAAAAACAGAGGTGGAAGCTTAAGGTGTACAGTGAAATGTGTGGGAAAGGGCTCTCTTTGCTGCCTGTTCCATTATTTATTCAGTTTACCAGTGTTAGGGATGTCTACAGATGTCTGCCAGCTCACTGAGGAGCAGTACCTGCCCTTCTGGCCTTCCCCACAGCTCTTCACAAGCAGTTAGCAGGGAAAGGACCTCAGCATTTAATACAGATTGTTTGGCTGGCTGACTTAAACACTGATATTTTTTATCTCTGACCTTATCTCTGTTCTGCAGATAGCATAGACAAGTAATGACAATGTTATAGGAGCTATCTCAAAGTTTGGAAATAATTTACTGCCTCGGCCGTTTGCTCTCGTGTCCGCTTTTTAACAGGCTGGATTTCACAGATGCTTCTAGAGTAAAAGGCTGTCCTTTTAAATTTCCATCCTAGTTTTCTTAAGCTTTCTTAAGAACTGTTGTCTTAAGTTGATGCTTTTTCTGTTTGCTTGATGCATGCCAAGAACAAGCGGGAGCTTATCACAGTGCTCTTTGAACGTGACCACTCAGGTGTGACCGTAATGCTCCCATCCAAGCCACCGTGGGGTCACTCCTCTTTTGCCTTTTTGCCAGTGCTGTCTTTGCTCTCTTGTTCCCTGTTACTTGCTCTTTGGGCACCCAATTAAAAAGCTCATCAAGAAAGAATTTCATCTGGTGTCAGTGCAGTGGTATGTAGTTGCTTTGTTTGTGTCCTGCATTGTTGCCAATTAATTTCTTGCTTGGCCATGTCTTTCTTTAGCCTTCAGGGACTTCTGATTGAGCCGGAGTGCTGGGATTTGATATGTGCTTAAATTGAGCTTTGTGGGTGAAACGGCTTGACTGCTGATGTGGCTTGTGTTGAAAGGCAAAGTCTGCTCCAGATGCTTAAGTGGCATCTTTGTGGTGGCTCTTAAGTCTCCAGTCCCGTGTTCCCTTCCTTGAGGACCTCTTCTCCCACCTCATTGCATTTGGTCTTCAATATCAGAGGGACTAATTTCCCTTTTGCTTAAGCTTAACATTGCTCCCTGCTTGTCTTGATATACTGGGATAGGCATCCTGCGAGTCTCTCCCGAAGGCGTGCGGGGTCTCTCCCTGAGTGTGCAGTGCCTTTTCCTCGTCTGTCTGAACAATTAAGCGCTTCAATGCCAGCATAAATTCAAAGCCCTCATATCACTGATCTTGGCCATGTCACAAGGGAAATGGGATGTTGTGTGAGCTCCTGTCTCTTTTTTTTTTCCTAGTCTCCCTAAGGCGAAAGTGCACTCTAGATGCAGTTATTGGTACCAAATAATTGCATTTGCTTTTTAATTGCTGTAGGGGAGGGGTAATGCAGTCTCTGAATCTTTGTTTCTCTGGCTCTGCTTTACTTGGCCTATTTACCTGTTTCTCATCTGCTCCAGGTCAGACACCAGCGCCGCTGTTCAGTATTTCGGGCATCAGTTCTAGGCAGCAACAAGCCTGAAAAGGGAGAACCCGCTTGGCTGTGGGAGCGAGCGGGCTGGATGGTTTCATCATGATAAGGCATGAAGCGGAGATGGCTTTGCCTAGGCTGGAGGGCACGGTGGCCACACGTGGCATCTGAGCTTGGCTGTCGTGGGCCGGAGCGGGGAGAGGGCAGGTCTTGTGAGCTGTCTGGTACTGACAGGTGAGGGGAAACATGGAGGCGTATTTATTTTCTCTGTATAGAGTATATCTGAGACTTAAGCAGGAGGAGGGTGTCCAGGTTTAAATAGTGTTGCCTTTCCTATATGCTTCTAGGTGCAAGGTTCCCTGCTAGAAATCCCAAATTCCCACTGAGGTGCGCATTGAATCAGATCGCTGTCATTGCTGGAAAAAAACAGTAACTTTGACTTTTCTAATCCTGTGTATTTCATCTGACAATGAACGTGTAGCTGTTTTGCAGGGCAGACAGCTAGCAGAGGGTGCCACGTTTTCTGTCATCCCGAAACACTTAATTGGTGCATCAATTCCCTCCATACAGAGGGAATGACAGGCGCTGGGAATGAAATGCACTCTGCCAGAATTTTTTTTGCACAAGTTCCTTCTGGCAACATTTTTACTCCAAACTCGGACCTTTTGTGTGCCTGTCAAAAGGGAGCAGTGCAGATGGATGTGTACGGTTCAAGACACGATGCTGTATTTCTGTTGGTTGATTGTCATGTCTCTTGGGATTCCGTAGCTTGTTAAATCATTTCACAAAAGAAAAGGGGGAGGGAAGATACAGCGCGAGGTTGCCAGCTGTAGCCAGCTCAGCGCTGCAGCATGAGATACTTGGTATTTTTTGATTAGGAATTTGTGGTTGCCCAGGCAGCTTGCTTCTATTCCTCTGGAAGTGCTGAATGGAGGGAAGCCGAAGGGAAAGTCTTGCTCCTTTTTAAGGAATTGCGCTTCAGCAGAACCTGGGAGCCTGCACCCTCTGGATGTGTCCTGCTAATTTTCTCTGTATCTGTTTTTTTTAATATTGCATCTTCTCCAGCATTGTGGAAACAGTAAAGCTTAGCTTCAAATGAAGAGCAAGGAATGCTTACCTTAGCAGTGCTGCTAGTTCCAGTTTGCAATTCTGTGATATTGTCAGCTCCAGGCTGTTTTATATGACATTCATAATGCTGCTGAGTTTATTGAGTTTCTGCAGGAATGTTTTGCTCACTTTTGCTCATATTCCTCAAAACCCCTTGTAGTCAGATGCAAAAGAGCAGAATGCACTGCAAAATAGGTGTTTAGTAAACCTCATTAAAGGGTTTGTAAGCATTTTGCAAATGTTGTCCAATTTCTGTCCTCTCTCAGAGGTCACTTTCCCCACCTAGAAAAAGCAAGGCAGCTTTTTCAACTTCAGTGCTTCAGGTAGAATCCTACATCTGCATGTTGGGTGGTCACTGCACCCTGACAAACGTAGGCACTCTAGTTTGAGAATACTGTTATTAAGGTACTAGTGGAGACTGCATCTCACATTATGTGTGTTAGAAGCTAAATGCAAACTCTTCTTAAAACTACTCCAGTGAGCATTTTCCTTTCTCTTCCTTCTGAAATCTCCTCATCCTCCTGAGTTTTGTCTTCAGTTGAGGTAGGTGCCAAAATCCTCAGGCATGGTGGTGCTTGTGAGCTGAAAATGTGAAGGACCCATGGGTGATGCTATTTTGACATTACCTTCCCGATTTCCCTTCTCTTCCCTCACCAACACGCTGACTTTGGACTGTGCGTGGAGAGGAGGATGCTCCCGACACAGTACATGTCAGAAACCAAAGCTCCTGGTCACTCTCCCCTGGAGACGCTGCTTGGCTTTCCCTGTCTTGAGGACTGAAATTTTCTTGTGCTTCTTTCAGAAAAGCTTTGTTTAGACCTGGCCCCCTGTAGTCAGTGCCAGCATGTAGAGCCTGTGTTCGTGTGTGAACTCTGCTCTGTTGCATGTCATCAGCTGGAAATGCTCCCGTAATGGGAGCAGATTGCAGAGCAACTGTAATGCTTTTAAGAATAAAGGGCAGCATATGCTCTCAAACCAGACCAGTTTTGGTTTTTTTTCCTCTCTTGCAGCTATTTATTTTGCCTCCTGCTCAGAGGGATTCCTTGGAGTGTAACATGCACGTGTGACCCATCCTTTCTGTCTTCCATTGCATAATGCAGGAGGTGACAGAGCCCACTGTCACCCCCCACCATACATTAAGTTTAAAGAAATGCATTTCCACTGCCAGAAGCTGTCTGTAAGGGTAGGGCTGCCCTCTTCCTAATGGGGAATTTTAGCTCGGATGGATGCTTTTCTATTAGTGATGCCAACCCTATCTTGTTCCTTTATAGTGTGAGCCTGCAAGCTCAGAGGTTAAACATGTTGTTGTTGCAGTTCTTGCACGACCCTGAAACAACCTTCTCCTGGAAATGAGGAGTGGGAGTTGGTAGGCTGATTTTGAGAGAAATAGATGAGCTTACCTTTTGCCTTTTACAGTTCCTGAACTGATCCTTCACAGGGTTGCTGTTGGTTTGAAAAACTTGTGCACATTTCCTGCTGCCTGCTCTTAACCAGTTCACCGCATCTCAGGAGTGAGCGGTTCTGCTCTATTCGTAAAGAGAAGGAACAATTTGGCTGTTAGAGGATCAGTTGCTCTATGGTATTGCTCCACTGGCTGAAATGCTGGCTTTTTCACAGCATGCTGTTAACCTTAGGCTGGCTGAACTGTCTGTCAGTGTTGGGCAATGAGGCTGGAGCTGTTACCAATCTTTGTTCGTAACTCTGGCTTCACACTGAAAATGAGCTGGCCAAGTGGAAGCTCTTGAGGGGTGGGAGCTTGGGGTCTCGTACTGTGCCTGTGTGGAGGGCCAGGCACGGTCTCGGGCACTGTGTCAGCTGGGAAGTCGGACTGAATCTGAGCTTTCCCCCAAATCCCTTGCCAGTAGCTCTGCCTTCACTGCTGGGTAGCTTGAGAGCAAGAGCCCGATTATGGAGCTTGGAGCTCCGGCAGCTCTGAGCTGAGTTGCGGTGTTGTGCAATGTCAGCTGGATCATTTTCACATCTCCTGCCCTTACTGAGGTCCCCACTTTCCCCCATCCATTCTGGCATCGTGTACTTGAGTTCATGATCCTGTGACTTTGAGGACAATTTACCTTGTTAAACTGTCTTTTGGCTCCAATCTGGTGGGATATGGGGAAGGGATTGGGCTTCGTCTGCTTAATGTTCAGCTCTAACTTTTGTGCCACACACGTACGAAGTTGGCATTGCCAGATAATTGGCAAGTGCTAAAGAATAAGCCCTGAGGCTTTCCAGATGGATTGGCTTGAAGCTGCTTGTTCTGGTCCTGATGCTGGAGAGGAAAGGGAAGGTGTACGGGGACTTGAATGGCCAAAGGTTTGTCTCGCTGCTCAGACTTTACATGGCATCAGTGTCCCCCAGTAGCTGCTTTTTTAGTTGTGCTTACCATCAGCTCTGTCTTGCTCGCAGGTATTAACACATCCCTTCCATGCGTATTTCATGTAGCGCAATAGGATTAAGTCTTTTAATCTGTCCTGTGTGTTTGGTCTCAATTTAGTGTGTTTAGTAATATGGAAAGTGGTCTATTACAGGGAAGGGTAGGGATAAATGTGAGCCTTAAATGGGATGTTAGCCATAACCGTAAGCTATTTTTTGACTGTTTGAATGGTTCAGTGTCTGTCTACTTGTCTTTTTTTCAGATGTGATAGAAGGTAAATTGGAAGTTCTGTAACTTCCCCAGGTGGAAGCATCTGCCTTGTTCCTTCTGATGCATTGAAAAGCATGTCTTTGGATTTTTTGCAGTGGATTAGATGTGACCCAAGGCTGGAAATATGCAGGATTTCAGTGTGGTGGTGGGCACTGAGGAATCACTTGTTTTATTTGGAGTAAAAAAACAGCCCAGGAGAATTTCAGAAAAAATGCTTTTAAGCCTTCCCTCCAAGCAGTTGGATGTTACTAGCAAGTTCATGTGTGGGATGTGTGTAGTGGTTTGGGGGAGGTGCAGATACCAATTAAATAGCAGCAGAACTAATTTCTTGCTTGTGTGATAATTGAAGCGGTCCCAGGAGCGCGAAGGGAAAGGAACCAAGTGGCCAAAATCCTGTAATGACCTCGGTGCAGACAGATGCTGCTGTCATGCTGGCTCAAGGAGGCGGTCAGTGATCGCCCCGATGCTGTCATTCTTGGTGCACGCACGTGGAGGTGGTTTATTTCCTCTGCTGTGTTTGTCAAAGACACATTCCCACCATCGCCCCTTCCGAACGCATGGATTCCCCTCTCTTGGGGAAACTTCAGCTCTGCATCCCACTGCTGGAAACTGGGCGGTGTGACAGCTTCGTGCTAGAGGAAGTTATGTTTTTCTCATGTGCCAAACCTCCTTTTCGCCAAAATTTTGAAAGGAAATAAATCCAGATGCATGTAGGAGATCAAAAAGTCACTCTAGTAAAAACTGACCCGCGATTTTCCTTTGTTATTTTAACATTACAGAGCTGTGCTGTGGTTTCTCCTTCCAGCCACACTCTTTTTCCTACCAGAAAACCAGTTGAGATAGGAGATTTGCTCTCCTTTCTTTGATTTATGTAAATAGCGATGAATTTTCCTGTTTGATATGATGATGAAAGTTTAGTCTTTCACTTAACTGTCCCTCCTCAACATTCGAGTGTCAGGAAAATTTGGGTGGTTGTTTCCATTAAAAGTTGTGGATGTGTAGTTAGGATTTGCTGCAGCTGTCGAGTACTTCTTCACTAAGAGCCTCATCTAAACTCCATCTAAAAATCTGTTGAAACAAAGTCCGCTGGGCAGTGGGAGCTGATACTGCAGCTACTAGATGAGATGAGAGCGTACCCTGCCATGTAGAGCCGTTCGTTGTGTGCAAACAGACCTATATGTGAGAATTAAAGGGAGTTTTGTGGATGCAGCTGTTGAAAGTGCTCCCGTAAGACTGACTTGATACACAAATGCAGCTGCAAAATAAACAATTTCTCCCTATGAACATATCCATAAATCTGGGGGTTGCTCTTGGGTGAGGACACTACCTGTTCAAGGAGATTGTTTCATGCTGCAATGTAATGCTTTCAGCAGGCTCCCACCGAGTTTAGTTTTCAAGATTTGTTAGGTATTTGTGCACAGAAAAGCATGCACTGGGAAACTGTGTTCTTTTTTTGTGCGCTTGAAAGGAATTTTCTGGAAAGAGCTGCCTGCTGTTAGAGTGGGGGAAAAGCACCTCCAGCAGGCACTGAATTCTTCTTTGCACTGTGTATACTGCATGTCTTCACCTGTTTGCTCTAATTGGAAACACAATTGTTGTTCCTTGATAGATTGACTGCCTGACTCAGCTCTGGTGGTGTAAGCCCACATTTCTGTAAGGAAAGAAGGTATGTTCCGACAGTGTGGAGAAGTAGAGACAGTAAAATCTCACATTGCTGCCTTGAATCTCTGAAAATAGCTTTGTCACCTCCACCGTTTAGTCCTGCTTTGCATGGGCTGACACAACATTAATCCCATAGCTGCAAGATCGAGACTTCCGCTGATGGCAAGTAGTGAGTCATGCCCAGCATCGTCTCTGCAGAGCCGTTGGCATCCTTCTCCCGTCTTGGGAGGAGCCTGGAGTTAGCATGCCTCGTCGGTTTAGGCATGATGCTTACCAGCCTTCTGTGTCTAGGTTCAACAGTCTCTAAGTGGCTGCACGTTTAACGCATGTGCCCCTTAACTTTGACTTTAACCTATGGCCATGTCTCAAGTATCCAGATTTCCTGGAAGGGTGTGTTCAAATCCCTGCAGGATCAATTTGTCTGCTCTGGCGGTTTTGTTCTTTTTCATGTTTGAAAACTGGATGCGTTGCACAGATGTTTATGATCCCAATGTTCTCTCCTTATAGGTGTTGCTTGCCTGCTCCTGTGTGTTAATTGCCAGGCAAATTTCTGCTTTGCAGCCTAGAACTAACGGCATTTCCGCGGTCATTTTTCACATATCATAGGTGCTTTCTGGAAGGGAGAGGTATTAAAAGCAGCGTGTAAATCTATGCTGACACTAGCAGCCGGACACTGCTGTCCCTCTTCAGTGTGTTAGTTCTTGTGTGTGGGGTCGGGGGTCTCCCGTTTTCTCTACCTTTAGATTTATTTTTTTTTTTAAGCACAACAGTGAGGAGCTGGTGAGTTCCAGCAGGCAAGAAATGTGGGTGATAATACCTCATAGCCAGTTTAAGATAACATACCCTGTATCACTCCTTTTGAGTTGTCTGTGGTCAGAGGGCTGACAGCCCTGTAAATCCAGATCTGCTCTTTAATTTCCCTTCAACCATTCGAGCTCTGTAATCCTTTTCCGATTCATTTTGCCATCAAGATTTATCAGTGTAACTTACTGCTTGCAGTGTGAAGGATTTTTCCACACTTCTCCCGACAGCTTTGGGAATACACTGTGCTCTACCTTCCCTGCTGCTTTCATGTAAGAAACAGGTTGAGACCTTGAACTCTCCTGAGGTCTTGCAGGCTGTGTGATCCGTGGATCGCATCCTTGCTGACGGTTCTTCTTTCATGTGTTTTTCCCAGGTCTAGAGGCACTTGAGAAGCACGTGTAGTATTAGCTCAGATCACTCAGCTTCCTCCCTTTCATTTGAGTGTATGAAGTTGCATTTGAGCCTTGTCAGTCAAGAAGAACACTTTGTTCTGAATTGTTAAAAAACAAAAAGAAATCAAACCTGACAACAAAACTCACAACACCAAATCCAACAAAAACAATCGGTACCTCTCCCTCTGTGGCCCCTTGGCCCTTACAGAACTCTTCTACATCAGGTAGAAGGTAGTTACTGTATTTGGTTGTAAAATGCTTGGCCACTTCATGATGTTTGAAGTGCTAAATGTGAATTACTGTGTTTTATTTTTTCCAATAGAAAAATGGAGGCAGTAATGTTAGTGGGAGAATTTTGTATACAGCAAATGCTTCCTCTGTAAGACTGGAATTGTGAAGTGAGACTTCTGCATGCGTTTAAAATGCCTGGATTCTCTGCAAAGCATTATATAATTATCCTTTATATTAAATGGCCACCCACATTTTCTATAGTATGTCTGAATTTGGTTTTGTAACTGATAAGATGCTGCAGCTGTAAAATCACAATGCCAAGCTCTTACATACTGTGCTTTTTAGCAGAGCTAACTCTGCTGCGGTTAGTGGAAAATACTAACAAAGGCAGAAAGCACATTTTTTTTTTTGGTCAGGTGTTCTACAATAAGCTGAAAGTGGCAGTCAGAATTAAGCTCTTATTGAGCTAGGTGCTCTACAAACTCTTCAGGCCTGAGCAGAACAGATCAGGCAGACGCATAGGTTGTGTGTTCCTTCGTTTGCTGGGTGGGGGACAGTGAAGTTTGGAAGGAATTTGCTGAGCAAAGAGGAGAGGGGGACGTGAAAGGCCTAAGAGGATGATAGTACGGACAAGAGTATAGGAAGAAAGCAGCCAAGGAGTTTTGGGTGGGAGCAATCATCCCAACTGGCTGCTGGGTTTTTTTTTTTAGAGCAAAGAAGAGTCTGGACAAAGAAGTTCAGGAGTGTACAGGCCAAAGATCCATAGCTTTGGCTTCCTTTGCAGCCTCTCCAATAGCTGGAATTTAACCGGGTTGCTCTCCACGGTCTTTCCTGAAGCCTGCCAAGAGGGGCTGAGAAAGTATTGCTTGGGATCTGGCCATGTTCTCCCCTGCCCCAGGAATACTCAGCTTTAATCTTCTCCAGCCTTGCATCAGCAGTTTATTTTTGGAAAGGCTATTGTATTATCTAGTGGTTGAGGCACACAAAGAAAAGGGTTGCAGCTCCGTTGTGAGCCCTACCATGCCGTAGCCCCTTCCATCAGCGAGATGGGCATAGTGTTGCCTTTCTCGCTCTACAGAAACATTTAAGTGCGCTTTCTAACGTAAAGTCTTGTACAAAACATTTCAGTTGTTTGTACTACCAGTCTATAAGCAGGAAATACCAAAGAAGAGTTGTGTTAGTATTAGTTGTGTTAGCAAGAATCTAGCAGTTGTGTGGATATTAGTAGCTGAGGATGTGTGTATTGACTTGCTTGTGATGTCCTCCGGGCAATGGACTAGGAGTTAATCTGCCTCCAGCCTTAACTGCCCTCGTGACGCTTTGTCTCTAAGGCATTGAACCAAGCCTCCAAACATCTGGGACCAGTTCTGAGCTACTTGAAACTTCCTTTGTGACCTTGGGCCAAGCTACTCACGTGCACTGGTTTCTTGTATCTAAAGCAGTGATGGCACTAATATTGTGCCTTTGGTCTGTAGTGTTGAGTGTGTAAATACACAGAGTAGCAATGGCTTCTGCTGTCTGCTCTGCACAAGTAAGAGTGCTGGTCCCTGAAGTCTCTGGGTGCTTCTGTATCCAGATAAGTGAGGCTATAAATGTGGATCTGACGCTCATCCTTTGACTTGAAAACATTGAGTTGTTTTTTAGGTGGCTTGGCCTTTGCTCTAGCCCACTGCCCCAGACAATTTTGTGAGTAAAGTTACTACAGCCAGGAAGAAATAAATGGCGAAGCAAGAGGACAAATATGGTCTTGTTTAAAGGAACTATTGGGTTTTATCATGACCTAAAGCAATGTGCTTTATTCAGCAATTTTTAAAAACAGGAAGCTCTATTTAAAAGGCTATGGCACTTGCTGAATCATGGAGCAAGAGAAAACTGAGCGCAAGAATTAGTTTGAACAGAGCAGATTTTACAGTTTTCAGAGCTTTTCTTATATCTTTAATGTGCAGTCTTAATTGCCTTAGATCCAGCAGAAACGTTGTTAGAATACTACCCTGGTGCAGCAGGGAGGTGAAATCTAGGTAATCATTTGAGAAGTCCGCTTTCATAATGGAGACTGCTAATATAAAAGCAACCCCCCTCTTTAATGTGAAGGGGTTTGGGGGGACTAAGGGAGAAAAAGCAAACAGCGGTGGTAGTCGAATTGGCTCCAGACCTTCTCTGAGCTTTATTGGAAACTTGTATTTACAGCATTCTCCTTCCTGCGCAGGGATCTGTTTTTCTGTTTAATCAGAAACAGCCCAAAATCACACTGTACCTCAGTAGTAGTTGGCTTTGTACCTGTTTCTCTCAGTACCATATTTCCATTTTACAGATGGGAAAACTGAGGTCTAGAAGTAGAGCTTTTCCCAAGGCTACATCGCACGGCGGGGAGTATAGCCCTCGTGGCCTCCAGAGCAGTCATCTATGCCCCAGCTTGCAAGGCTCAAAGAGTATCGCAGTGGTTTGGTGTTAGGATTTCCTGCGTTTTGTTCAGTCTTGTCTATTTTTGCCAAAGGTGACTTTTGTACTGCCCCGTTTTGAACTGCTTCCCCTCTGCCTTGTAAAATCAGGGCAACGGGTCTGTATGTAGGTCTTGTTAAGATAAAATGATTCAGGCTTTACCACTGTGTGATCTCACGGCACCATAAATAAGTGCTCATCTCTTTCTCGTTTCATTTCTCATCTGCAAACCATTGGAGTTAATATGTTTGAGGTGGGGATGCCAGCCCGGGCCTTGCTGTGAGCATCTGGGCCTTAGCACAGCGGGAGCTTAGTGACTGGAGGGGGAAACCTGCCCAGCTGCTGCCTGCTCCTGATTTCCCTGCAGTGATTGCTGTGTCTCTATAAACCCCGCTTACTTGATTCTTAATGTATGATTTTTATTGTTCTCCACGTTGTGAAATGTGCTCGCACTGGGCTGAACCAGGAGTTAGATGCTGTTCCATATTTATTTGTCTGACAAGAGTTGCCAAAGTGGGACTGGCGGAACGGGGCTCTGCGTGCGCGTGAGCTTGACATCTCAGTCTTGCCGAGTTGTTCCTGTTGACTTAAACCTCTTTAAATTTCCCTATCTGGCTTGAAAAGACCTGACAAAGTCCTCACTTTAAAAGTTCTAATTTTAATCCCAGAGTATCCACCACCTCCTCAAAGTGGTCTGAGGGGCTTTTCCTAATATTTTAGATTAGAGCCTGGCTTTGTTTCCAGTAGTTCTGCCACAGTTCCTACAGATTTTGCCAGAGATGTCTTTCAGATCAGATGCACCAGGCACTGCGAATAGTGCTCTGGGGGAACCGCAGTGTCTTTCAGAAGTAACATTCCCGTGCTAGTGTTTTTCCAGCTCCTAGTTTCTGCGGATCATAGTGGAGTTATTTTCCTGTGTTTGGATCTAGCACGAGAAGCTTGGGATCTTATCTTAGTCTGTCACCTTAATGCTATGCATTGCATAAATAAAAATGGGATGAAAGATTTGGTTCCTGTTAAGTCAGGAGAACTGTATGGCCTTCCTAGCAGGGCTGGAGAGGAAGAGGAGGGAAGAGACTGATATACTTCACTGCAGTCCTCCCATCTAAATATAAATAGTTCTCTTCTTGGATCCTTTCAGTCTGAACTTCTGGGTGATTTGACCTTTCTTTCATAAAAGCTTTCTTTATTTCCAAGAATAAAAGGGCAAGGGGGAAGAAAGGACACAGCAGATATTTTTTTTAAATATCTTAAAATCTTAGCAGTTGACTTTGCGGTATCCAGGGCTTGCTGTTGAACCAGCTCCATTTCGGACTCCAACTTTTTTCCTCCTCTGAGTCCCTTGAGTAAATTTTCTCCTCCTTTGAGTCCCTTGAGTAAACTTTGCGTTTTATTCTAGAGCATTAACTAGAATATTTCTAAGGAAGCTTGTGGAAGTGTGTTTTCTCACAGCGAGCCCACATTCTGGTGGAGGCGGGTAGCCGGGGCTCCGGTCCCCAGTCTTGCTGCCGACTGGGTGGATCGCTTTGAGCAAGTGACTTGGTTTATGGCCATTACACCACTAACCTTGGTTTTCCTTATTTCCTAACTTCAGCTGAAAGAAATATTTGTATTAAATGCTGCTGGTTTCTCATATGTATACCCTGAAGCTTTTTGAGCTCAGCATCAAAACACAGCTCTGTTTAATGTGTAAAACCACTGGACTCTCTGGCTTTGGTCGGGTTAGCAGCCTGTGCAAGGGGATGTGCAGGCGCAGTATTTATAACTGCTCCAGACTACACGCAAGTCTTTCTGGCACTAGTTTTAACCATTAATTGCCACTTTAAATCCAGCAATAAATTATTTGGGCAACCACACTGCATAAGCCCACTGCCAAAAATAAACCAGAGCCTGCGAATCACTCGGGTCCCCTTCATACTTCAGGACTGTTGCAGTTGGATGGGGTAAGGCACCTCCTGGACTCAATCTGACTGGTTTTTTGGTGTCTCACATACCTTCTGGATGTACTTTAAACCATCACGCTGCAAATGATGTTAGCAGGACTTGAAATGCATTGCACGCATGTATTGGTTTGCTGTTCGCTTCTGAAGCACGGGATGGTGTGTGGTGTGGCGGTGTGCAGGAAACCTTCTGAGCCTTTGCAAATTGGATTTTGTGGCTTATTTCCCTGTCTTCTTGGATAGTTTCGCCATAGCTGCCTCTCCTCTAGTGGAGCTCGTGTCTGTCTCAGGACTGCAGAGCCTTTTGTAATGCTCTGCCGGATCAGGAGTCACTTGGAGGGGAGAGACTTTCCATTCCAGAGCGCGCTCCTGAATCCCACCTGAAACGTGCTTGAGAGTAAGCGTGCTCCTCAGTTGACTTCCAGATTTCCGCTTGGTCTGCACGAGATTCCTGTGTTGGTTTGGTGCCTTTCCTGCTGCTTTTATACGCTATGGTATAGAGTTTTTTCTGGCTAGGAGCCCTCTGGTAATGACTGTTATTTTAGAAAACGTAGTTACTGCTTGGGCTGTCTCTGTATCGTACAATGAGTCGTAGCGATTACATGCTGGAGAGGAAATGAAATGATCAGGAAAGGCTTACTTCATAAAGAGCAACAGGTTGACTTGATTTTTAAACCACTTAATTTGGGGATTAGAGGGTGCTGTTAAGTTCTACCATTAGTTAACAAAGCAGGAAAATGTACTGTATTAGCAAAAGCATGTTTGTCTAGGCTCGTAATAAATCCGGTATAATTCTTGGATGTATTAAGCTTAAAACAGGCCAGCATACAAGAACAATGGGTTGTAACGGAGAGGGCGGCCTTCGGGAAAGGTGTATGGTTTCAATTTGCTTGTAGGAACGTATTGATTTGAGTCCACGTGCCCTTTCTGGGAGAGGGTGGTAGGTAGCACTGGTGGGGTGGCAGTAGAAACCAAACTCCTTTAACAGCAAGCTCAAAGAGCAGTGCCAGCTGCTTCCCCATGTGTTTCTCCACTGTTTTTAAACAGGACACCTTGCAGGGGTTAGAGGGAAGATTAATTCTCTACAGGATTAATCCTTAAATCCTTGGTGTTCAACTTCTGATCAAGGGAGGGAAGTTAACAGTATTCTCAGAAGCGCTCGGAGACCACCTACTCTTTCATATAGACTGCCAACAGCTGTCAGATGGAAATGATTTTTGGACAGTAAGAAGTCAGTGTGGAATCACACTGGTGACCAAGAGCAGGCTCTGTATCCCACAGTCTTTGACTTACACTCCTAGTGACTCTTGCAATGGAGGGAAGAGGGTTTCCCAGACCCATCAACTCTTCAGAGGGGTGTGAATTAGCGGTGGGTCGATGGTTTACTGTCTCTTGTGGTTAACTTTAATAGGCACATGTTCCTCTGAAGATGCTTTTTGGCGAACACATGTATGGCTGAAAGATGTCTAGTAGCAGGAGAACATGGGAGCTCTGATATAAAACCGGGATGGTCCGATAAAGCATCGAGTCGTGAATCCCTGTGCCGGCTGTGTGCTTTGTGACACTAACCCCTCTGCTTGACGCAGTGCTGTGCGGTCTGTTCTCTGTATCACTGCTCTTAACCACAGCTGTCCAGCCACTGGTTTGCTTCCAGTTAACCAACTTGGTGTGAGAACTCTGCTGAAACTTGTCCTTGCCAGCTGGCTGGCTGTTTGGTGTATGCCTAAGTGTTCCCTGTACGTTTTCTGTCTTGCAGCATCTGGAGAGGGCCAAATGTGAACTGCGTTGACAGTACTGGATACACTCCACTGCACCATGCTGCTTTGAATGGTCATAAGTGAGTCATCTTATAATGCCTTTGATCACAGGGGATAGTATGTGCTTTACAAGCTACGGTTTCTGTGTAATTCATTCACGAGTCTAACGCTGTTTCCACTGAAAATGTGGTGATGGTGCAGCACTACACCATCTTCAGGACAAGAAGCGAAGAACATCGGTGCAGTGAAGCTGTAGAAGCATTGGCTGCTGCACAGTATGATCATACATCTCTCCCAAAATTTGGTGAAACTGAGGTTTTCAACCACCCTTTTATTTATAAGCAATTTGGATAAGATATATCAACATGTTAAAGGTGGCTTCTCCAGTAACAGTCCTATGCAGTCTGTCTGGTGTCCAATGTGTTGCTGTGCCTGCACCACTTAAAATTTGCTTTCGTGCATATTACATTTTTAAGTGACTCCAGCCTTCAGCATGGTAAATCTTGTATTGTTCACTGCTACTTAAGATACTGAGAAATTGAATAGAGTTAAAATCTTTATTCATTTTCATTGTGCTGGTGTAACTCAGCTTTCACCAGAGTGGCTTGTGGATGACTTCAGTCCCTGTTCAGCTCCGTTAGCATGAAGGTAACCTAGATCTTTCCTGAGCTCATCTCAGCAGTCGTTCATTTTATTTTTCTTTCCCTTGGGCAACATTTAATAGGAACACTTTAAAATCCCGTTTCAAGAGGATCTCTGAAATACTCCTCTTCAGATTAACTGTTTGTAAAATACTTACTGCAGAATGTAAGCCGTGAAACAAGGACTGAATATCTTACAGACTGAAGTTTCCTTCTCTTGCAGGGATGTTGTGGAAGTTCTGCTGAGGAACGACGCGCTAACCAATGTAGCAGACTGTAAAGGCTGTTACCCTCTTCACCTGGCAGCTTGGAAAGGAGATGCAGACATCGTGAAGCTCCTCATTCACCAGGGACCTTCACATACTAAAGTGAATGAGCAGGTCTGCGTATTTTTCTCTAATATATTGTTGAATTGCTTCCCTCGATGGAGAGAGACTACTTCAGCTGACTCCTAACCCTCCCCAAACTAGCAGCAATTGTTATAAAGTCGTACTTGCTAATGGGATAAGAAGGGCACTGCCTAAAGCAAATACCTCCAGTTCTGAGTTAGTGGTTGAATGAGTAAAGTATATATGTTTATGTAGAGATATGAGAACCACTCAACACCTAGGAAGTGGTCTCCTGCTTTCATACTGGGCTTCTAAAACTAATCCATAGTTTTTCCTTTCAGTTGCTGGATAGCTGAGAAGGTTTCTAGTTCTGTCAAAGGATACATTGGCTCCCTTCTTTGGGAACTAATCAAAGCAGCTTTGTTTAGTCTTTGTTTGGCCATGCTCTCTTAGCTCCTCTCCTGGCTTGTCTCTAGCACTTGCTCCAGTTAACTAATTTGTAAATTGTAAAAATAATTTTAACCCTACTTGCCCCCAGATAAATCCCGAGCTTAATCTTAAATTTTCTCAATCAGGCAAGAAAAAAAAAATCTGGTGGATTTCTTCCCTTTGTCAAGCTGATAGTTTTTGGTCTAGGATGCGGAGGGATTGATTTGTATGAGATAGTTACTCTGTACAGCAGCTGCTGTGTCCACTTTGGAGGGCTGGCTGCCATGTAACTTCCCTGTGGAACTCAACAGGTGTCTTTACAATTCCAAGTAACTTCTGAAATGCTATTGCTGGAAGACCGAAGTATTTCTTTTGTTTAAGAGTTTTGGATAAGAGAACTGCTTTACTGAGTGAGGCCAGCTGAGCCGTGTTACTGAACCACTTATGGCTGAGTGAGCTTGGGCAGACATGCAGGAATGGATCCAAATCAGATGGTAAAAGCTACAATAGCCCTTGGTTGTCCTGTCCCTAAGGCAGCAGTATCTAATGTCCCTGTGAATCAACTAAACCATTCAAGTTTTCATCCAGGAGGAGAGGAGTAAACCAAAACAAACTTTTCTGCCTTAGTACCACAAGGCTAAAAATGTATATTCATTCAGAAGTTAATTCACGAGTAGGTTAGATACTCATGGCTCAAGTTTAGCAAAATCTGTCAAAGTCAACATGAGCAGCTGGGAACTGTGAGTTTCTGCTGTTTAATTTTGATCTGTAGTGTCTACTTTTCAGAAGCTGAGGAGCAAGCTCCCTTCAGAGTCGAGTTTAGGAGTCCTAATCCTGCTTCCAGCCATACTTTGTGGGGACCAAAGTGCTGTGCTTAAGTTTTCTGTTCCTCCGTATAAGACGGATGACTTGATGCATCAGGCTGCTCCAAGGCTAAATGGTTGCTTCTAAAGCATCACGAAATGAAAAATATGGTGGTAATGCTATTCACTACCACTTGACAATTGAGCAGAAATAATTAAGACTGTGCGTTTTAATGTCTTTGATAGTTTTCCAGTTTGGGGCTGTGGTTAATAATGTCTTCAGGCACAGCTGCAGGCATTCAGTCTGTTTAAATAGATGTGAGAAGTGTAGTTAGCTGTTTGCAATCAATCTGGTAAGAATTGACTGAGGGCCCTGAGTGTAAACTATTCAGCTCCAAGTAGGACAGGTATAGGGGACACCTTTGCAAAAGATTACAAGCTTAGTGTAATCCTTCCAGGTAATGTTTCATTAATGTCTGTTGAGTAGGAGCCTTTTTAAATGAGAAAAGTCAGCCGAATAGCCTGTGCTGCTTGTGTTTGGAGTCTTGTAAATGAAATGCACAGTGGTTCAAGTTACAGGAATCGGCAGCTGGAATGGCTTCTGCTGTTAATAGCTTTGACTGGAACAAGATGCTGTGTTCTGTCATTTCCACCCCTTGGGAGTCACCCATTGCTTTGTTGCTATATCTCACCCATTTCATTATCACATTTTTTTCTTTTTCCTCTTCCTTTTTGTAGAATGCTCTTGAGATCAAAGAACTCAAAAAGTACGGCCCCTTTGACCCATATATCAATGCCAAGGTGTGTACTTTGCTGTCAGCATTTCACTGCATCATTACTCCAAGCTGCACTCGCGTGCTTCCAGGTGCAATGTCATCCAGTTGCAATAATACCTGTTCAGTTTGCAGCTGCTTGGGGAAAATTCAAATGCGACCATTTATTTACTGTGGGTTTCTTTCTTCAAAGCAGTTATAGAGACATAATTTAAGGGAAGCTTTTCCTTACTTTCCTGGGGGCTTCTTCATTGCTTAGCCTTGTAGGACTCACGGTGATGGTCAGTTTGCTTGATTTGGCTGGATGACTTCCAAAAGGTAATGTTATTTCTATTACAATCCTTTAGGTTTTGTTTCATGTGCTAATGTAGCTGATAAATGCAAAGAGAAGGAATTTTTTTTTCCTGCTTAAACATGGATGCATTTTCTCTGTGGGCTGTTTGGAGTGAATTTTCATGCCTTTTCTCCTACAAAATGCATAATGCTGTACTTGTCGTTTGAATGGACAGTTAATTCTTGTGGTGGTGGTGGTGGGGAGAAGGGAAGGCAGTAATGTTGATGCCTCCCTTCCCAAGTCCTTCATGTCCTGCTTATTGCATCAGTCTCGCTTTTTTTATGTTAAGTCTGTTGTGTCGTCTGACCCTTCAGCCCTAATCTTCTGTTCCTGTTTTCTTGCCTATTTTGCCCCTCTTGCTTTTAGTTGTTCTTGAGCTACAAAAAGGCATGACATCAGCACTCACGACGCACTGAGGCTGAGCAATTGAGGAAGCAGATAAGAAAGTTCCTGGGGTCACCCAGTGCATAGGTGGGGATGTTTTCTCAGACACTCACCGTTTTTCATTTTTATTTATAGTGAAGCTGCGGGCCAGTGATGGCATAATAGTCTGATGATTTATCATGAGATACTTCTGCTGTAAGCCACCACACCACAGTTGCTTCCAGCCAATTACTTTGGATCCAGCCATGCACGGCAGACTTCTGTCTTTCAGAGTTTGGTTAAAACTTCCACTCTGCTTGATCTGCAGTACCTTAAAAACATGCATTCAAAATTCCCAAGCTTGCTGACTGCTCAGAATTATGTTTATTTTTGCAGACTTCTATTTCAGGAAATACTCCAGTGCATACCTCTTTAAGCACAACTATATTTATATGAAGCTCATCCGTATCGGTGATTTTTACAAAAATCCAGATGGGAATTTTACAGCAACAAATGTCTTCTGTGGGAACATATCAGCTGAGCAGTTCAACTGCCTGAAAGGAGCTCTCTAAAACATTGTCAATAGGAGAGTAAAATCTTGTGCACTCCAGCATTAAAATTTTGAATGAAGGACTATAAAGATGAAATTGAGCTTGCTTTCTTGTGGATCTTTTTATCTATTTTTGATTTTATCTTTTTGACAAGTGCATTATTTTAAAGTCTCAGTTTAGTTTTCAGGATGGCTGTAGTGCTCTTGAGAACAAGGCTCATGTTCTTGAAATGTTTGCCTTGGTTTTAAGGAGAGAGGTATGATTTATACACAACCTGTTAGGTTCCTCACAAGTTCTGACCAGCTTTCCACTAGTTTCAGACCAAGAAGAGACGAAGTGACGAAGAGCATGTGGAATCATACCTGTCACGCAAACCTCGATGTTTTCTCAATAGCCTGGCTGCAGATGGGAGAATCAAAAAAAAAAAGTCCAGATGCGAAGTGTAAGAGTCCTTGCTTAGCTGGTGCTTCCAGCTTCTTGGCTCCCATGCAGGATGGGCTGCCATATAGAAACGATCCAAGCGAGATGTTTCATCTTTCCAAGTATTTAGAAGAGGGGGGAGAGCATTTCTGTATGGCTGGACAATTTAATACCCTGCTGAGGAAGAGATAGGGAAGCCAGAAGCTTCTTGCTCTCCTAAAAGTTAAAGAAAAAGTTAACAGCTTCTTTTTATGCCCCTTCCTTTTCAACATCTTTTGTTCAGTAGGAGGTTCCAGTAGTATGTCTGTTACAGGCTTGAAGGACTTCTGAAAAGCAAATGATAGAAGCAAAGTTAAGAGCTGGAGCAGCAACTTTGCTTCAGTAATTCCTGCTACCGTGATTTTGGTTATTTAATTTGTATGAAGGAACCAACCAGTTGAGCAGAGCCAAAGTAGAAAAAGCTGTCACAGCTCAGGTTTGTGCACTGCACAAACTACTTTTGTCTTTTTTAATTGGAAGCAAATGAATCATGCAAATTGGGTTTAAAGTGCTATAAATCTAAATGAGCTGCTGAGAAAAGTGGAAGCCTACCATCTGGAGCCTGCAAATGAAACTGGGCACCGAACCCACCTGCAGAGCTCCCAAAAGCTTGTTGGCCATATGGGTATCATTTTTTTTTCCGCTGAAATGTGTTTGGCATTGTTGGGCACCTGTAGGAAGAAAGGTGGCCTGTTCATCCTTGCTCTGCTCCTGGCAGAGCCGTGTGGGACACCGATGGGAATCATGTGCTGCAAAAGGAGGGAAGGACATGGTACAACTGAGCGGGCAGCTCCAGCCACTCTTCTGGCCTGCTTTGTGCCCGAGGTTGTGATGTGCCTTGGCTGTCACCTCCTGGCGAAGTTTTGGGGTTTGCTTAATGTGTTTTGTTTTTTTTTTTTCCCTTTCATTTCGGCCCACCTTTCACTGAAATGGCAGATTGTGGGGTGCATACCAGCAGGAGATCCCTGTTCTGTGCTTAGGATCAAATGTGTCACTGGAGCAGCAAAATAGCAGGTTTTTAATAGGGCAAGCCTCCGTTAGGCATGCAGACGCTGACAAATTCTGCAAAGGAACCTTAGAAGTAGGTTGGATGGGACTGAAGGGTCACATAGCCTCTTTCCCCAGCCCTGAGGCAGGATCAGGTCTACCTAAACCATTCCTGACCAGTGTTTGCCTAGCAGCTTCTCAAAAAACTGAGGGACAGCTCTATAGGTCTCCCTTGGCAGCTGATTAGACTGTTCAAATCTTTGCAGGTTAGAAACTTAGAAAACTTCCCTTATTTAAACCGAGTCTTCCTTTCTTCAATCAAAACCACCTTACAGTGTGTTAGGAACAGGAGTGCAGACAAATACACTTTAAGGGGCTGTAGATGCTCCATTTTAGCATCTGATGGGGAGCGTAAGGGCTATGGTATGTGGTATCTAGTTACCAGGGCTTGAAAAATTTGATGGAGCCCATATGAAAGCAGAGACATTTCTGCTTGTGTTCCCATTTTGTGGTCTGTAGGCAGGCATCCTACGAGCCAGCTTCTCACTCCCAACTGTGAACTGGGGGGGGATGTGAGGTTTTCTGCAAGAATGCAGCCCCTGGGTCCTGTTGAGTGCTCTATTTTTTGAAAAAGAAGTTTTGAAATTTGAACCTATATGCCTTCTGGCTGCTGGAAAGGCATTTTTCTTTTTCCATCTCTGATAAATACGTATGTCTGAGCGATCGGGCTCATTGCTCAGGCTCTCCTCTGGTTTGTGCTTGGAGAGGCGATGCAGGGAAGGGAGGCAAACTCCCTTGCCTGGAAAGGCTCTAGGATTTTTGTCTGCTCAAAACTTTGCCAACATGGAGGCAATAAAGACTTATGCAATAGCAGGAGTTTCCAGTACACAGTCTGTGATGGGGAAAGACTTGCTGGAATGGTTCAAGGGAGTTTACCACCCGGTGATCCCTGTTGCGGGAGGAAAATCTGGGGATTTCATCCCGAGTGTCAGAGCCCTGACCTGCTTAAGGAAAATTAGACTGAATTGCTGTGAAGATGGGGGAAGTCTTCAACAATTATGTTATTAAAGGATGTTATGTTCCCATTTCTGAGCCATCAGGCGGGTGTTTGGAGTTGCTGCGTGCTTTGAAGCACACTTGAGGGATGAGAGGGGGACACTCCTAGCAGTGGAAACCCCCTGTAGCCAGGGCTGGCGTGGCATGAGCAGTGCGTACCCCCATGGCTCTTCGGCAGATACCTGCTGCTCCACAGGGGCTGGGGTCGTTTACTCTTGCTGCAAAAACTGGCAGCAAGCCTCCCTTGTGCTGTGGGGCAGGCTGAGGGCCTCGGTCTGGCTGTGTCATGGGCTCACCCGTACCTGGGCTCCCTTCCCTGTCAAATAGGAATAATGCAGTTTACCAACCTTTTGAATGCCTCAAGACCAGCAGCTTAAGCTGATTGGGAGGGGTAATCTCTGTAGTTCTCTCTTTCCCCTTCTCACTCCATATGTGTATTTTATGTGCAGACTTCTTTATTCTACAGTAACTTCTGTCCACTTGTATGTGCCTTCCTTCACCATGGCTGCCTCTGCCACTCCAAGTATAGAGCCTGTTGTTTGACTTTGAACTTCTCTGCTAACAGTGATGCCATGCTTTCCTTCTTAAATATCTCACTTCTGCATGTGGCTGTCGCTGCTTACTGTCTCCTTAGTCTTTGCTTTTATACAAGTTGCAGCTGCAGAACCTCTCCAGAGCTCCTCGCTTCCCTTATGCTTTTCACTGAAAAATGGTGCAAAAACCAGATAAAAACAAATGGGAGGTTGCATGCATGACTCCTGTAATCCCTAGAATGACTTAACACGTTAATAGGATTAAAGTACTTGTACAACAGAGCAAGTTCTGCAGCGTGGTTGTGAAATGGTGCAAAATACTGACCGCTCCTACAGGCTGGTATCCAAAAAAGTGCATGGGTTCTCAAAGCAAAAAGGAAGGTATTTTGATCAAATTCAGTTTCTAAAGTAGTACTTCTAACTCCACTGAGACAAGTGCGTTCTCTGCTTTTTTTTTTTAGTGGGTACTTTTCCTAAAATGACAAATTGAACCATGATTCTTTCAGCTAATGTTGAAGCGTGTAACAGTTTGTACTGAAGTTTCTTGGGTCAAATTGTTAGATAAGTATTTGTTTCTAAAGTCCTTTAACAGAAAACCCTGTGTATAACACACAGTAGTAAAACTAGAAACCTGAAGTGAATTTAATTTGAGAAGAGGCTCTTTCATCTGGCAATGTTCCTATTTTGCACCTGCAAGTGAATGTGGTAGGTTGCTTGTCTTTCAGTGCTTTGCATTGCTGATTTTTAACCTGACAGATGTTGCATGCATTAATTGGATCTGGCTTTCACTGTGGAGGTGTTTTCTTGTTGCTTGGACATCTCTTCCCTCAGTTGACCTGAGACCTTGGCTACAAGGGCTTGTTAGTGGAGTGATCTAATCGCACTGCTTTCTAATTCACGAACTGCATGTAACTTAATGCACTCTTTCTCTAAACCAGCCAGCTTGCGAGCTTCAGAATTGCAAAGGTGGAATGACTGTTATAATCAGGATAAGTAGGATTTGAAACAATTGAAGTTTAAATCTAAAATGATGACGATTAAGCTACAGCAGATAGAATTCGTGCTGCGGTTTGCCTATCATATACTGCAGCCTTTTATTTTTGTGGCACTTTTATAGGTGTGGGGTGCTGCCAACAAATAGCAGACTGCTTTCCCCAGGTGCTAGTAGTATTAATGGGAATCCAGATGCAGCTCGATAATCCCTTAAACTTTAGTGTGGTCCCTTGATTTTTAACCTCAGTGCTTTGAAAGCAAGCTATTCCATATATAGCACATTTCCTGTAGAGCAGATTTCCCATATCTGGGTAAAGGTTATTGTTTTGAATGTTTTTGAAGCTTTTACTGGGTGGGTTGGTTGATGAGTTCACGAGGGGATGTCTGTGCCTGGTAAATGGCTAGTGACATGGTGAAAACATTGCTCCAGGCTCTGTTTCAAACTGGACTCTCTGCTTCCCGACTGCTTTTTTGTCGTCGTTTTGCATTTAAACTTCAATGGTTCGAGCGAGGCGTGGAGCAGCTCTGTTCTCCCCTGTTCTGACGCGCTGGCGTTTGTGACCCCCCAGAACAACGACAACGAGACGGCGCTGCACTGCGCGGCGCAGTACGGCCACACCGAGGTGGTGAAGGTCCTTCTGGAGGAGCTGACTGACCCCACCATGCGCAATAACAAGTTTGAGACTCCTCTGGACCTGGCTGCGCTCTACGGGAGGCTGGAAGTTGTGAAGATGCTCTTGAATGCTCACCCCAATCTTTTAAGCTGCAACACTAAGAAACACACTCCCCTGCACTTGGCAGCTAGGAATGGTCACAAAACTGTAGTCCATGTCCTCCTGGATGCCGGCATGGATAGCAACTATCAGGTATCTAGTGTGTCTGTGTGTGAAGGGCTGGTCTGATGGCTGGGGGACAGAGAATCCCTGTGGTCATGTTACAGAAAAGCTCCACCTAACCTCTTCCCAGAGGGATCGTTTATGAAAGATGAGTGATAGTTTTGTTTTCTTCTGGGCTGTTTGTTCAGCTCTTGGTTGCTCTGAGAAGCTGCTCAGAGGGATTCTGGTGCTGTGCATGCTTCACGCCTGCTTGTTAGTTGGACAAAGAGCCCCAGACACATAGCGAGGGAGAAGAAAAAGCCCTTTTGCCTAAGCTGTTCTGCCTCTGTGCTCTTGATAGAGATGGAGGCAAACTGTGTCTCTTCCTATCAAGCCACTTGCGAATATGTTGTTTTCACAGCAATGGCTTGTATGTAATGGTCTTGTCTTTCCTTTGCAGGGCATGACCTCTTGCTAAGCTGTAAAAAGTCCTTTCTTGGTCTCTAACCTGGGCACACACGCATCTCTGAAGGAGACCATCCTCATTTGCCATTCCAAATTTTCAGCGTTGTAATAATATTCATAGTCTGTCCTCCGTTGTAGATATTGTTGCCCACACTTTGTATACGATGCTGTATATTTATTGCTGCTGTTAACCTCCTAAAACATGCTTCCATCACCATTCCTCACTATCTAGCTTCATGCTGTTTTTCCATTTAATTTGCAGACTGAAAAAGGCAGTGCTTTGCACGAAGCTGCTTTGTTTGGCAAGACAGATGTGGTACAAATATTGCTGGCTGCAGGTGAGAGAACGGTCCCCTTTTGAACCAACAATGTGATGATCCCTTCACCCAGAACTTGAGGAAATGCCTTTGTAGTGGCAGCATGTTTCTCCAACCAGCTATCAAAGTTCCTCGGAGAGGGTTATAGGAGAGGTTATCTCTTGGTGTTTGGCTTTAGGTCTGCTTCTCTAGAGCATTTTTTAGCTTCTCCCCTCCCCGTGATGATTCATCAAGTCACATCTTACATTTGCAAAGACAGGAATTTGCACATAGTTAGAAAATATTCTTGCTTTTGCCTTCTCTACACCTATTGCTGTAGGTATTGATGTGAACATAAAGGATAACAGAGGCCTGACAGCTTTGGATATTGTGAGGGAACTTCCTTCTCAGAAAAGCCAACACATAGCAGCTCTTATCGAAGGTAAGTGATGTAGCTCAGTGTGTGGGCAGGAGGGAAAATTTGGAGTGCTAATTGTGCCAGTGCAAGTACAAGATTTTGTTCTCTAGTCCTGGAAAGTGCTGAAAGCAAAGCAGCTTCAGGCCAGGTTTAAATGCTTGGGTGAACTGTCTCGAGACGAAATGTTTGCAGGAGGACTTCTGGGGAAGATTTAGGGGGATTAGCTCCTTTGCTGAAGGAGTGTGGCATGACTTCTACAGTTTAAATGGGCTTAATTGAGCTTTGTTTAACTCACTTGAGAAGTTAATTAAAATTAAGCATAGCCTAAATCTGTTTGCAGAATGCAATGAAATAGTTTTAGAAATGGTTTTGGATTAACTATCCTTTATGTGTCTGTGTAGGCAAATAGTTATCCACAGATCTTACATCCTGTTGCTCATTTCATTGTGAAGCTTGGGCATGGATTTTGCAGATGAGATTTACAGAAAAGACTTTGATTACTTGTGGTTTATAAAGGAGCTTGGCCCATTGTGTCTGTCCAAGTTAGGGAATGAAATGTGGCATCTTGGCTAAATTCATACCTTGTAATTATGCTGTCTCAATTTCCTCTCAGCTGTGGGGAGAAAGATCAGAAGCGTATGCAACTGGTGTGTGTTATTCATGCTTAGCATTTGAGAGCTTTACAGTTTCAAAGCACTTTGCAGACTTTTAATTAAGCTTTGCCTGTGAGGCTGGTGGGTATTATCTCTAGTCTGAAACTGAAGACAAAGCCAGGCTTTAAAACTGAAGTTCTTGCAGGTAAATGCTGTTAGTTTGCTCCTGTAAGTGAGCTAGCTGTGTGAGATGTTGCTGTCTGCCTTCATTCATGTAAGCTTTTCCTGTGGTTAGGGGACCACAGCTAGAATTGGTTTCTCTGTCTTGTGACTCCAGAAGACCAGACTACATCTCTGCTTAGTGTTGTAGCTTCTGTCTACGACATGAAGTAATCTGCTCCATGACATTGTGTCCATACAGGAGCTTTGTGCCTTGCTGATTAAAGACTTTGTAAAAGTTTAAAGAACCATCCTTAACCTTGTGGATGTGATTAAAGAGACCGCCTGCTTCTATTCTGGGATCTGAGCTGCAAGTTTTAATAATGTACTTTGGTTATTTTTTGGCGACTTAATAAGCTGACAGTTGGCCTTCCATCCACAAGGGAGGAAGTACCATGTGCTGAAGTGGACATAAAACTAGATTGACATAAACAGACCCTGTCGCCCCACCTCATTGCAGATTACACGATCGGGAAGAAAAGTGCCAAAGCTGCAGAGAAGACTGTTCAAGCACCGCTTGCTCCAGCCACTGATCCTGTGTGCCGCATGTCTCAGGGTAGGCTTCCATGCAAGATGGCAGTCACTGGCACTCTTCTCCCTGCAAGTGCTGCCTTTCCAAGTGCGGAAGCGCCAAGTGATGTACTTGTGTGTCTCTTCCTCTCACAGGTGATGTGGAGAAAGCAGTTACAGAACTGATCATAGATTTTGATGTGAACCCAGAAGAGGAGAGCCCATATGAAGCTTTATACAATGCAACGTCCTGCCACTCCCTGGACAGCCTTGCCAGCGGGAGATCTTCAGATCGAGAGTCTGTGAATAAGGAAGTGGAATCAACTGGCCTCAAAGCAGCAGGAGTCAGGCCCGTATGTAGCTATGTGTGTTCATCTCTGCTTGCCTTAAAAAGATAGGTAACTTACCTCCATTTCCATGACTCTGCAGCAGGTTGCCAGTGCCCCAGCTTGAGGAAATCTTTAAGGCCATCCCTGGCGCTGTTTAGAGCAGGCAGGTACCTCTCCTTTTTCACTGGCCTGTTCACGTAGCCTCTGTTGCATCGCCCACGGGTAGCCACTTCTGCGTGCCTGACTTTCACCTGGTGTTGCATCCTTCTGTGTCAGTTGAATACTGGTGCCTGTGAGTTTTGGTTTCTCAGGCTATCGCACTTAGTTGAAGGGCTAACTTCTTCTCTAGAAGAAAGCTTTGGAATCTTTTGTATGGAGCACTTTTCTCACCTCTCTTTCTCTCTGCTTTGCCCAACAGAAGGCTCTTAGGAAATTATCTTTAAGAATATTCTGCTGGAAACTAGTTGGCAGCGGAAACATTTTTTTTTGTGTGTGTGTGTATTACTTGCAGAGATCTGTAGAGGGTACTCAAGGCTTTACAAGGCAATGCAAAGCTCCTGGAACTGTCTCCAAAGAAGTCTTCCTCACCTTCTGTTAGTTGCATCTGCTGCCCCTGTAGCAATCAGTAGCAACACTGCTATGGGGCAGATGGGATGCTGGCCTTGCAGTACGCTGTGTCAGCCTCAGGGTTTGTTTTCTGGTTGGTTTTACAAAGCCTGCTTCATGGATGTATTTTTGGACAAAAGGCAAAGCAGCAACAAACAATTAAACTGCTGGTGTACTGTAACCATGCTTCCTCTCTCTCTGCAAAAAGGTGCATCTTTTTTCCTGTGCTATTAGCAAATACAGTAGAAATGAGACAAAAGCTTTAGATGACAGACATTTCAGCTAGATCTTTCAGGTGTGCAGTAGTAGGTACACTGTCCTGTAACTGACTAAATCTTGGGGGCTTATATCTATGTCCTATCCTGTTTTGATAGTGTCTGAGGTGAAATAAGCTCAGCTCTACTACAAATAAGAAAATATGAGAGGCTGAACTGCAGTGAAAGTGGAGAAGAAAGAGGGACATACTGCAGCAGCTTGCTGGAGTTCCTCCCAAAGCTTGAGTTTTTTGGAATGAGTGGTTCACCTCTGCTGTCTTTCCCTTTGCCATGAGATGGAGCTGTTGCAGGGCAGGAGATGACCTAGAGATGTGTTTAGCTCTGTATTGAGACAAGGCGGCGCAGCTCGTACTGCCCACAGGCAATCGTGGAATATTTGAGGAATGCAGTGCAGCAGTGCCTCTTGATCTCTAGAGTTGTTCACTGTAAAAGGTGCCTCTGGAATCACTTATTCCCATTAGGGTTTCAAGACACAAGTGATGAGTCTTCCCTTTCTACCCATTTGCGTGAGTTCATTACTGACCTTCACTGAAATGCAGTGCCATTGAGATTACCAGTCTGGGTCTGAAAGAACTGGCTTAAGTAATAAAGCAATAAACCTGTGTACGTGGCACCTTCCACCCGAGCAGTTTTATTCTCCTGAAAGCATAGTGGATGCTCACACGAGTCGAAGCTGGCCTTGTGCAGTGTCACAGCTGCGGGGCAGAACTGGGTGGTCTGTGTTGTCAACAGCAGTCCATCCACAGGACTGCAGTACGGTGAATCCGCAGAAGGGGCTCTCTGCCTGAATAGGTGTCCTGCTGGAGAGGAGGAGGAGGAGGACAGGCAGCAGCCATTGCCAAGCTCTGTGCTGCTAGGATTGAACTTCACCACCATCCAGATTAATTTGAGGAGGTCCTTACCACGCGACATTCACAGCAGGGTGGACATAGTGTTGGTAGAAACAGAAGGGGATGTGCTTTTAACGCAACGCACTTGACAGTGGTCTTCTAATCCGCAGAGAGAGCGCCCACCCCCGCCTGCCAAGCCACCACCCGATGAAGAGGAGGAGCAGCATGTGGAGAAGAAGATAGGCCATGGTGCTTCCTGTGAGGTATGTGGGACTTGATCTGGGGTCTTTTATAGGAGTGGGGTTTAAAGGTCAGTTTTAATAATTTGGGAAGAGTCAACTACGATATTACCTCCCTTGCAAGTCAGGTTGTGAATGTGAAGTTTTCTTTCAGTCCAGCATTGCTGCTGTCACTTGCCATGGGAACTTCCTTTGTGTGGTTCTTCCAGGGCACCTCTGTGGTGACCTTCAGCCTTACTTTCCTATTCTTGGCTGAGAATTCCCTTAGGAAGAGATTTTTCTGAATCACGTTGCAATGTGGACTGCTGCCCACTTGTAATGATCCCACCAAATGCATCTTCACTTGGTTCTGAAACCCAGAGGGCCATTGCTTCCTGCTTCCTCTTAGCTTCCAGCTGTGGAGGAGATGCGTGGGCTTGTGGGTCACACTGATGTGAACAGGAATCAGGGGCTTCAATTAAGCCAAGAGTCTGGCCCAGCACATTTTCAAGCCGTCTTCTGCAGAGGTCAATGCATGTGAGCTGCTTTTTGATGAAACTAAAGCCCTTCTATTCTGCATTGTTGCTCCTGGGCTTCCTGTTGCTCATTTTCATTCACCTGCCTGTGAACCTTAGATGTGAGGGCTCTCCAGGAGACCTGTGTATGGGGGTGTGTGAAACCACAACTGTCCTGGCAACTTCTGCTGACGCCCAGGAAAATCTTCAAAGCAAAACCAAGTCTTGCGGATTTTCTTGCTCTTCTGAATGCAGTAGGTTGTATGTAAAAACAAGTGGAGCGTGTGCTGCGTCTAGCTGTCGGAAGGGACTCCAGTTCACCAGATGCTTTGCTTTGAATGTGTTGATCTGCTGAAGTTCCTACAAGGCATGAATGGGATCTGTTTTCTGAAGTATGTTAAATCTACATGAGACATGAGTAAACTTTATTTGCTTTGGTAGAACTGACTTTTCATAGAGAGAGTAAAGCTCCAAACAGTGCATAAACAGTGAAACTGAAATGTGAAGTTGTGGGCTGATTTCTCCACTGCTGTTAAAAAGGTTTTGCAGTGTGTGATAACCAGTGCCATGGCCGGCTCTGGGCAGAGGAGAGCCGGGTAGCAGGTCCTGGCACAATTGGAAAGCAGAACTTGCTCATGATGATAAGCACAAGGGAGGGAAATGGTGCAGTGACTTCTCCTGCTGAGTTATCTTGCCATATTTCATTATGAAACACCTGCTGTGTTGTCCTGCCAGGCTTTGGAAACATGATCCGTTAAAGGAAATCTTGCTGGCAAATAGACTTGTACGCAAAGGGACTCGCTGGGGAGATGCTGATTTGCAACCAATTTAATTGATAGAACTTATGGGCAGCCTGTGTCACTGCCTGGAAATGACCGTCTAGATGTACTGATTCTTTTTCTTTGCTTGCTACTTCTGGGGTGCTCTGCATTTCTGACTCTTGCCCATTATTTATCATCTCGGTACGTGTTCGCTCTGGGTTGGGCAGGCGTGAACAAGAATATGCTTAGGGAATGCTGTAAACGTCTCGTTGCAGCATACTGATCTGCCATCCTCCAGACCTGCTCTCACATTAGAGCCAGGACAGTTAGTCATTGAATATTCTGAGGTTGGGCCAAACTCTAGTTTCAAAAGTAGTCTTTTTATTCCGTTGCCAAAATGGGGCTATCAGTCAAAACAGATGTGCATAAACAAGAAACTTTTAACTTTCATCATGGAAAAACATTAGCACAAACAGGCAAAAGAGCTGATTGTTTGGAGGTGCTTGAGTGCCTTCTTCCACTATCTGCAGAAACCTTCTGGCTTTTTAGCTGAATAAGAGTCTACGTTGTCAAATTAAACTTCAATTTCGTTTGTTTACTACTCATCTCCGAAAGGGAAGTGCAGACAAAAGACAAGGCGCCATGATTGTTCCAGCAGTTTGGTCTGCAGTTCTGGTGGGGGAGGAGAAAGAAATGAGTTACCCTTTTAAAAAGTCTTTCCAAGTCCACTGCTGTGGATTAAGTACACTTTAAAGAGCATGCTCATTATTGACAACATCTTATTTTGGGGCTTTGCTAGTAGTGAATATTTATACATGCTAACCAACATGTATAAATAAATGAAAGATTAATTGGAAGCAAGTTTTATTTGATTTTGTTACTCCTGGTTGCAGAGCCTACGGAGCAAGCATGGTTCTCCAGCAAACAATGCTCTTCATTTTGAGTGAATTTGAACCTGAAACTCTTATTTGAAGCTTGGGAGGGTGAGAGGTGGAGAAAATAAAGTGTAACCAGGCCTATAAATGCACAAAAGTTTACAAAGCAATAGCTGGGAATTGTGGGCTGCTGGGGAGCTACTGCCTTTGCACACATTTAGTGCATTTGAAAGAGAATGGTGCAATAATCATCGTCTGCAGGAGCCTGAGGAGTATACTCATGCCTGGCTTGAGGTCCAGGCTACAACTGTTACGACAGGCTGCTGCTGTGCAGTATTTTTCCAAGATCTCTGGCAAGAGCCTGTTACCTACTGTTATGGTCTGATGTTTTTATGCCACCATCTGGTCAGAAGTTTTTTTCCTTAATTTGCGCATTATGAACTCCTTCACCTGAAAAGGAGCAGGTCTGCCTGACAGCTCATGCTTGAAGCAGGTAGAATAAATACTTTCTTTGCTGGACACGGCCCATTTCCTCCCATTGAGAGAGTTGATTTAAAAGCCAGCTGGGCTTATGCAGAAACAGTACACGGATGTAGGACTCCTGTCTGTGCTGCTGACTCCTGCGTGTCTTTCTGAGACTCCCTAAGCTTCCAGGAGTCCTGGCTAGATTGCAGTCCGGTAGGTACCTATTTGTCCTTCATGCAACGCTGATGCTTTCACTTTGGGTAAGAAATTGGAGGTGGTGCTTAGTCTGCTGTCTAGACAGTGGCAGTTCCAGGAGTCTGTGGGCACTATGAGAGCCCGCCTTGGGCAGATGTGTTGTTCAGACCTGTTATTCCCTGTTTTGGCAGCAGGTAGGGTTCACTTGCTTTCTGGCTTGGATTTGACCCCACCATGGTTGGCTGTAGGCATACATGGCTCCTGGGACTGGGTTGCATCAACCTGCCGGGGTCTGGCCAGGAGATGGTGCTGAAAGGCAGCTGACCATGCAGGCAGGATGCCTTGAAGTCCAGTTTAGCCGCATTAGCACTGGGATGGCACATGTGGCTCCCTAAGGACATCGAACGCCTGCCATCCTTGGCGTTGAGGTAGACCAACATGGGCCAGTCTGCAGCAAGTCTCATTTGGATCCCACATCAAGACCTCATCCCTGCACCATGGATGGTGGCTTTCCAGAGCAGCTTGCTGGAGGGTTTGCCAATATTACAAACAAGCTGTAACCAAGGGGCTTTGGGGGATTTAAATGAGCGCAATTGCTGCTGCACATCCTGAGGCTCAGCTGAGTTTATGTAGTGTTACCTGAGGGCTCTTTAGTCCAAAATATGCTGTGCATCCTGAGGTTAGAAGTGCTAGATCTGAGACTTGTGAGAAGGTGACAGGGACTCAGGCGCTTTTTTTTTTTTTTAGCCATGTCCTAATAGGGCCAGCAACTAAATAGTGAATGACGATGCAAATTCCAATAGCAACAGTAAGTCTGAGTTGGGATGAACAGGAATAACGGTCTCAGCTCTTTTCCCCTCTCCAGGCTGCCTGCAGACCTTGCACAGTGAATCAGTTGGTCAGTGCTAGAAAGCTGTTGGCAGCCTTAAATACTAGAAAATAAAGGGGGCTTGGAGGTTTGGGGGGGTTTTTTGAGGGTGGGGGCGGAAAGGGCGAGTATTACATTTTGGATTGCACTCCACAGTGAAGGTGTTGCCTCTGCCAGTTCCTTGCTTAAGCCATGGCATAAAGAGGCCTTGTGCTTTATTGCTGGGATAAACAGCATTGCTTTGTGGAGCACTACATTATGCTGTTTTTCATTATTAGGCCTCTGTTGCACGAGGAAAGAGGAGGGGAAGTGGAGCTGAGGAAGAGGAACACCCTTACGAGCTGTTGCTTACAGCAGAAACTAAAAAGCCAGTGGTGGTGGATAGGAAAACAAAAGGTAAGTGACCATCCAAAAAGCAGAGCTGTTTGCTTAGATGCATTTAAGGAAAATATAGAGGGCAGAGAGTAACTGGAACAATTAAACTCTTTGGGTGGGGCGGCTGGAGTCTGGATTGCAATTGTTTTGTTTCCTGGTAATCTTCACTTTTATAAAGGAGAGATCTAAATGTTCCTGTACAAAATGTGCATGGAGGAAGGGCAACTCTGCTGTTTTGACAGCTAAGAGATTGCGAGTGCCTCCTCTGTTAACTTAAAAAATAAGCAAATCTTGTGCACAGTCAAGTAAATGCAGAGGGGCGGAAGGCTGTGCCGTGTTGTTACAAGTGAGATGAACCAATGCAAGTGTTTAAATGAGCCGTATTCTCCACCCAGCTGAATTTGAAGACCTGCTGGCGCTGCATGTTTGTATCGGCAGATGATTGGCCCTGCTATCCCGGTCCTAGAATCAACATCCCGCTCTGTATTACAGCTAATTCAAGATGTAAAGTAACAAAGGAGGAAAAGAAACCTGTGTAGAGCAAGCCCCTTTCTAGATCTGACTGAAAATCCACTACATAGCCAGGTTAAGCATCGAACTAGCCTCTCGTCTCCCAGAGGGACTTCCGTGCTTTACAAAGGATCTGGGAACACCTTGTTTCTTGTGTTTGGCTATTGCTGGGCTGCTTGGCTTTCCTTCAGTGACAAAAGATTTGTTTAGAGGAAAAACATCTCTTACTTTATTCAAAAGTCCTGAGCAGGAATTTGGAAGGATTTAGTTTGGACTCTAAACCTGGAAACGGTCTCACTTTGAGGATGAACAGAGGATAATGAGGACTCGATGTGATGCCTCATTTACTGCCCTGTAAGACCTGCAGCTTTTTCTTTTTTCCTTCTTGCAGCACGATAGCTTTTTTTGAGTCCTGCCATGCTCTGAGCTTGTCTAAGGTGTCACAGGAGGTCATTGTTTTCCCACCAGCACTTGCCAAAGCCACTTGCTGCCCATGGCAAAGTTAGGATGCTTTTCAGGTTGGTGCTTTGTGGTCTTGGCCAGGAATAGTCCTTGGGCAACAGCCATTGAACCAGAAACTTTCAGGCTATCTTTTCAGTGTCTAGCTATTGCTGGTTATTCAAGTGCGAGCTATTCCTGGCTGCTTTGCTTCTTTCTCTGGCTACTGTGTCTAGGCTTGATTAATATGAATGAAGGTATATCGTAATTATGTGTCAGATTAAAATAAAATCTCAAAGTAATCCATTTGCTTGTCCTTGATGCAAATCTCTTCCCCTGAACCCCTCATGATGGCGGTACTCCAGGCAGTCTAAGCCCCATTTCATGGAGAGGTTGTGGGAAGCATCTTTAGCCTATTAAGGATCCAGAGTAAAGTCCTGTCTGTACAGCTAGAAAGATAATAGTTGTGACTTCAGGGTTTGCAGCCTACGGAGAGTGTTACTGTGTTTGCGGCAAACCTAGAGCCCTTGCCACTGTTGTAGTGAGAGAAATCCCCGGATGCAGTTGAGTTTTCTCATCTTTCAGGACTTGTCTGCTCTTTAAAATGCAATTAGCACTATGACTAGTACTGTGGAGCCTTCCATCTGGTGGAGGTGAAGGGGCTCAGCCAACGTATTTCTCATCTGTTGCATTTCTTAAGCTTGCCAGGGCCATATCCCATTGCTCTTTGTGGTGGATCTGGAGAAAGGGGCACAATTGTTTGTTCCCCTTCTCCAGAGGGTACCAGCTGTTTTCCAAACCATCTCAGAGTGATCCCTGTGGCACGACTGCACGTGTGGCAGTGTCCCTGGCTGGCAGCTCTCCCTATACTGCAGGAGCAGCTGAGCTTTGACAGAGCCCCATGTCATCTTTCACCTGCTGCTGGTCCTCTCGGGGACTTCAGGCTTCTCAACCCCAGTAGGAAATGAGGCACTATTTTTCTCTTTTGTGTTTAGCACTGACTATTTTTCTGGTTTGTGTTTTTTGTCTTTGCTTTCTGTCCCAGCGTTACAGGTTGCTGCTTTCTGCACGTGAGTTTCATAACTGCTGGAAGGGTGGATCAGCTTTGAAATCTGCTTTATTACACTGGGAACAAAAGCAAATGTTTCCGGCTTTCGCAGTAGTTGGGGTCAGATGCCAGAAGGGCATGTGGAAGCAGATGTAGCTAAGTATGAAATGCAAGGTATATGCTGATGGGGGCGGAGAAGATGCATTTAGGGAGCGGCAGAGTCGTTTGGGCAAAAAGTTAAACAAGGGCCGAGTGAGGACTGAAACCTTAATGGGGGTGTTGGAGAATTTTCCCATCTCTGGATCAGAAAGGTCCTGGAGCATCAAAGGCAGCAGCTCAATCCCAAGACAAGGAGCAGGCTGAAGCATAGCTTTGAATTGCTTCTTGGCCCGTGATCTGAGAGGCTGGGCTTCTAGATGTTACTTGATGAGTTCTGGAGGAGCCTTTGGTCAGAAGAGAAGGACTCTGATTCTTGCGGGCTATTGAGAAGGCCTTTTCAAGGCAGCGGAAAGGCTGAATTTCAGGCACGCTGTTTTTAATGGTGCCTTTCATATGCGATAGCTGCCTTTGTTCCTCTTGCAGCAAGTTGTCTTGTAGCCAGTGACTAGATGAATGTGGTATTATCCGCTTGGCTTGGGTTGCCTTTTGTGTATGTTACAGCAGTTTGCTGTCACATGCTGGAGCACTAGGAAAAGTTGGACTAATGTTTTGGGCAGAGTATCAGGAGAGGTTTGAGCCAAATGCTTTCCCATCCCCTTTGGTAAGGAAACTACGTGCAATCATATGCATGAAGTCAGGGCATTCAGACCTCGTAATGGGACTTGTAAATAAGCCAGGAGTGGCAAACTGACCGGGAGGAGACTGTAAACTCCTGCTGTGTTCAGAGAGATTTGATGGAGGATGAATACAGAAACTGAGTTTTGATGTCTGTCTCGCTTCTCAGGAGAGTCATCCACAAGTGCTGTCAGCAGTAACCATCTGCAGGTAGGATTGACTTGGCTCCTTCTGACAGTTTTTAAGAACTGATACTTCTTGAGGTTCTGCAGTGCTTGTTCCATAGGAAGCCCAGCTTGAAATCCTTGCTTTTGCCCTTCCTCCTGCTAGAGTTTTTCTTTATGGTTTTACTGGCTTGACTAGATGTATGGCTGTGCTCTAAACCAGATATCTGACCCAATGATAAAAGACAAAATGTGCTGCTGAGAGATTTGAAGAAAATATCTTTTCACAGAGCCAGAGGATGGCTACAGAAGCAGTGGGATCGGTATCACTATAGGGAATCTGTGGGGACACATGCGTATTGCAAACAAAGGTTGGAAGGGACAGAAACCTCTTGGATTGCCATGAGGTGAATGATAGTGTAGAAACACAGCCTGCATGCCCTCCCTTGGTTTTATCGTGGCTGGAGGACAGACCCTTTTCCTGTGTCTCAGGTCCAAGCCTGCATTTCTGCTGTCATCATGTATTTAGAAGCTTCTGTGCAGAGTCACATTGGTGATCTCTCTAAGCAGCTCAGGCAGTGTTTTATTGCCCTTTCTTCAAAGTAGAATGGGGGAGGGAGTACAAATGAGCAGAAGTTCAGGTAGCTTTTGGAGGATAAACTCTGCCCAGAATGACTGAGCTTGAGACCAAAACAGGAGTGTACTGTACACTTCTGGGTTTCAGAAGAGTACCTCGCTGTGTAGAAGAGCCTTTGCTTGAATTCTACTGCAGTTGAAGGTTATTTTTGTACCTCTAAAGTAGCACTCTAAAAGCCACCTTCCCTCTCTTCTCTGGGCTTCTCTGCCGCAGGAGATAGATTTGCATGCTCTTCACTTGACAAATTCTGGCATGATGTGGCATGGGGAGCCTTTTCTATATGAAAGCTAAAGGCTAGCATATGCCCTCGCTAGTTTTAAGGTTAGGGAGCTTAGCAAAAAGCAGCTGCAATAACAGCTTCATTCTCCTAATCCAGGGGCATGAAACAAATCCTGCTGCTGATACGTAGGGAAAGCAGTTGCAGCTTAGTGTTAGGAGTTTAGGGAAGTTGTTTGTATCTGGAATCATCAGGCTGCTGGCAGGGAAGCTCTTCATTGAATCCTCCCTGGGAAGCAAACAGTCTGTACCCAGGAAGGGGTTCCTGTTCTCAGTAGGCGATGGAAGTTCCTCCTGTCGGTGGAACCTGCAGCACACATTGGCTGGAGAAGTCGGGATGTCTGTGCTTGGGTGTGAAATGAGCTAAGGCAGTTGGACAGAAGTCCCTGTCTTAAGGTCATCTCCCTTTCGGAGTTAAAAGTTGTAACTGGAGGAGGGTGCTTTCAAATGCCTTGGAAGGGCAGCGGATGGATAGAACTGGGATCTCTGCTTTTCTAGCATCTGAATATTATTTTTCCCCTTCTCCAAGTTCACTACACCCTTGAAAATGAGTGCTGCTCATCTTTTTGCCATGAGAAAAGTGATTGGCACATCAGCTGAATCACGTCAGTAACCTCTCCCAAAAAGGTATACCTTCCCGAGATGGCCAGTGGTTATTCTGGTCCCTCTGCTAGCTGTCCTGAGGCACCTTTAGTTGAAACCTCCAAAAGATTCCTTGAAGCTCCAGGACCCCCTGGGGAAACCCTCTGTGTTCCTGCCATGTGCACCTCAGTGGTAAAAAGGAGCAAGATTGCTCTTCCCGCCGATGTTGGTTCTTGTGTCTGCAGCTTTCAGCCCGGGTCTGTGTTACATGCTCTGAAATGTCTCCTTCAAGATGTTCTTTGCATCTTCTGAGCAAGTGCTGTTGCCCTTGCTTCATCCCTTCCTTCCCTGGCAGCTGCCTTGTATTTCGAAGTCTTCCTCTGTTGCCTGAGGATGAATGGGCGGCTGTGATTTCCGCTCAACAGGAGCCCGTTTGTGAGTCTCTGGAGCTGGATTTGGAGCACTTTGTTCTGGCTGGACCCAAGTGTTCCAGCATGTGGCATAAACTTTTGCCAGCCGCCTCTCTGCCTTCAGCAGAAATGTCAGTAAAGGTTAAGCTGGGGCACAGAAGAAATTATTTCCAAGGAAGGAAAGAGGTTAAGAAGAAAGGCTGTTGATTTTGCAAAAGTTTTTCCCTCCCCATCAGGTTAATGTGACTGTCCCGTCAATGCTGTGTGCCCCTTACGAGCTCGGTAGCTTTTTCTTACTAATCCCAGTCTGTCCTATGAATACAGCGTGTCTGATCTCTTCTAAGGTTTCTCTCCAGCATTACAGCTTCCTGACTTTATGCAAAGTAACTGAACATAGTCTGGTCTCACGATCTTCTGATCGGCTGCTGCTGTTGGCACTCCCCAACCAGCATTAGGAATGATGCTGGTGACACCGCCACCCCGCAGGGGATGTGCCTTCCCCCTTGGCAGCTTCAGTTGCAGAACTTGTGCCCGTGCAAAATAATCAACAACTACTTCATTGTCCTGGAATCTTTAACTCATAGGATCCGGAATGAAATAAGCCCTCGCATCACTCGATCCCACCGAGAGGCGAGGTCTGCCGGCGCGCTGCCCTGGCAGTTAACCTCCGTTCCGGCTTTTGCTGTTCCTGACTCAGCTGCCAACTGAGCAAGCTGCTTTTAGCATTTCTGTGGAGTAAACAAATGCCTGCGAGAGGGACCAGCTACCCTCATCAAACACAGAGCCCATGAGACCCCAGGACCTAAAGCGGTTTGCACAGACAAATGACTAATTCCGTCCTTTCCTGCCTCATTTTTGGTGTAAGGGCAGACCACAAAACCAGATGGGTGCCAGTGTTTGAGAAGGACCTGGTCAAGCCTAGTGCTGGAAGGGATGCCTGGGGGGAAGGAGTTGATCTTGCTGTTGTTGCTAATAGCTTGCTTTTAGTTAAAGATAGGTAAAATTCATTAGTGTATTTTACCTCGCTGAAATGAGGATTCCTTTGCCTTGACTTCCAAGAGCTGCTGTCTTGCAAAGCAAGCAGTTTCCTCTTCATGTCTAAACATCCTCTCTGGATGGAGCCATGTTATAGGGGAGCTTTGCTTTATTGTTCCTCTGCCGCAATGTTTTTTTGGTCCTCAGACTGAAGAGTGTTTCTTCAGCACTAAGTGGAAGTGGTTAAAATTTGCAAGCAATTATGGGCAGCTGTAAGAATCCCTGGCAAACAAAAGTTATACTTCTCAGCTGTACCAAGTTTTGCTTTTATAGTTCAAGTGCACGTGTGTAAAGTGACCAAGGTGAGTACATGTCTGTGCACACGCTTGGCAATTGGGATCAGTCAATTATTCGTGATTTATGGAGGACCCTGGTACCCGATATTAAAGATGTTGGTGCAGGAGTAGCTGAGTAAGTGTCATATTTCTGGGACAGCCGGTATTCCACACAGCTTGCTGCAGTAGATCAGACCATTCTGTGTTCAGTGGTTTGCTTGCAAGAGAGAGACTTTTTGATCAAGATTTTTATTGCGTAAACTGTTTATTTCTCTCCCCTGAGTAAGGAGGAGAGGTTAAACTCGGAAACCACTAGGGAGGAAAGCAGTGTTGTTTTTGGGGAATGGATTTTGGAACTCGCAGGTTGATTACAGTCCAGAAGTTTTCCCACCCTGCAGCTCGTGCCAAGAGCAGGGAGCGCTGCTCTAAATAACACTTTGGCCTTTATGGAAATGTATCAGATGTTCCAGGAGCCTCCGTCGCTGCCTCTCCTACCTCACTTGCTCTCTCTGCAGGATATAGTTAGCACTTCTCTTAGCCTTATATAGCAAGGCCTGATAGTTAGTGTTAACAGGAATAAAACAACAAGGAGAGCTGCCAGATTGCATAAATCAGGCCAGTGTTTGGAATTTCATAAATGCCATGACTTTGGGTACAAGTTGAGCACGCGGAACAATACTGAACTGTTCTCTCTTTATCTCTCCCTCCCTCGCTGAGGGAGGGCAGGGGGAGAGCTGGAATTTTGCTGCTTCTTCCATGTTTTTAATTTATTTCTTCCCCCCCTTCCCTGTTTTCATCCCCTTCAAGACCACAGGAGGAGCAGTGGCAGCCGCAGCCAGGACTCTGCCGACGCCCAGGACATCCAGGTTCCAGACCAGTTTTCAGGGCTGCTTCATGGTTCTTCCCCGATCTGTGAGATAAGTGAGGACCCTTTCAGGCTCGTTTCCTCCACGGAGAAAGGAGGCACGGAAGCTACAAGCCACCCACCTGCTATGCAGCTGGAGGATGCTGACTTACCTGCCTCTGGATCAGTACGGACCAGCTCGCCAGACCAAAACCAGAAAGTGGTCTACGCAACCGTCCAGCACACGCACGTCAACCGGGCGGATCCTGAAACTGTAGTCACGCCCCACGTGTTACAGCACCCCGGCGGTGCTGAAGAAGAGGGGGACAGAGCTGTGGGCAGAGCCCACCCAGGGAGCAAGCCCAAAGCCGAGCTTAAACTCAGCCGCAGCTTGTCCAAATCGGACTCTGATCTTCTGACCTGCTCTCCGACAGAGGACGATGCCATGGGGAGCCGGAGCGAATCGCTCTCGAACTGCAGCACTGGGAAGAAGAGGCTGGAGAAGTCCCCGTCCTTTGCTTCGGAGTGGGATGAGGTAAGGCTGACCTTGCTTAAGAGCTGCTGTGCCAGGAATGAATCTGTACAGCATGAGCTCCTCTCTTACCGCACTGGCCTTCGGAGCAGGTCCTGGGTGTTTTTCATTACTTGAACTAACTCCCACATCACATTAACAGGCAAATACTTACTTCTAAGTCTCTAAGGTGTTAAATGCCAAAAGATAGGCTTAACTGGAGTGGCGGAGAAGCAGAATTGCAAGAAGTGAGGGGCTTTTCAAAGCTTTTTAAGTTGCTCAAACACAGGGCTTGATTTCTTTTCGGCAAGCCAGATAAGTTTTTACATACCTGAAATGAGGGAGAGTTGATAACAGTGCTTCTCACAAATCTTCACGTTGACCTCCTCTTTCCAGTTCTTCCCCTGTGGACTCTCCCAGCATTTGGAGGAGATGTTTTGTTTCTGGGTCCCTGCTGCTGCAGGGCTGAGCAGTGTCCTGGGTTCGTGGGGATGGAAGGAAGAGAGTAACTAGGCTGTGTTTTGTGAATTTAATAGCTCCCGCTTTCCTCTTCACATATTTATTTCAGAGGCTTGTTAGAAGTCACTTTATTATAGTACAGGAGGCCCATGGATAGTTAAATATTTCATGCTCAGAAAGTTGGCCCTAGTGAACCACTCAGGCGAGATTAAGTGTCCCTCTGAAATTCAGCACCGCAGCATTACTGAAACATTCTTTGGAGATGAATCTCTGCTGGTAGAGCAGCAGCGCTGCAGAAGAGATAAGCTCAGATGAACTACTCTGTACACTGAAAGGAAATAAAACCCCTGGTGTGGTGCTGGGGGTGTGGAGCTGCGTGTGCCGGGCGTGTAAACTCGTGGGACGGTTGTGCCCCTGCTCACCTGCGCACTGACTGATGCTCAGCTGCGCCTCTGATTCTGACTCAGAGATAAAATCCTCTTTTGGGGAAGAGGGAGGTGTTGAGAGATGCTAAAAGCACAGTGGGAATCCCTCCTCAGTACAAGCACATCTTTCAGTTCATACTCTCACTCCCTGCAGTGTTTCAGGGTTGCCAAATATATTTATTTTCTTCTGTAGCTGTTCTGGTTGCGGAGGCTTTGCTGTTGATTACCTGGGTCCGTTGTACTATGGCTGTGAGTGAAAGATTCTGCAGCAGAAGGCTTATTTGAAAGGACCAGATCATTTTCCCTGTGCTTTCCATGCCTAACCGAACTGTTTACAGCAAACATTGAAAGGGAAGGAGCCTTTGGCTTTACAGTGCTGCTCGACTTTACTAGTAGCAGAGGTCAAGTGTTAGTGTGCCTGTGCTTCCTCTGCTCAGAGAAATGCACCCGCAGATCTGCTTCCCTGCTTGTAAACAAAAAGCATCATTTCCACCCACTGTCGGCCTAACAAGCCACAAGAGGAAAATCTGCTTTTCCTTCCTTGTTATGTTGAGGTGAGGAAATCGGAGAAAGAATTTGAAAAATTCACATCTGTCTACAATGGGGCAGGTCTAACTTAAAGCCATCAGGTTTTGATAGTACACTTTTTTATTTGTCTTCCTGTTTCTGATGTAATTTAAACATTTTGTGGAATTGCTTTAATCTGGTAGTAGCATCCTGTGGCCGGAGCATTGATTTGCTTTGGGGTCTCACAGCTGTCATGGACCAGCCTGAATGCTTCTGGACAAGGGTTTCTCCTCCCTGCCTCAGTTTCCCCATCTGTGAGATGGCGATAGCCTCTTTTTGCAGAATGTTTTTATTCCTAGTGAAAAATACCATGTAAAGTGGAATATTCTTGCAAGAAGGAGGACAAGAAGCTGGGGATTCTCTGCCTTTAGCTTGATTTGCTCTTTAATTTCCAATGACTGTATGGAGGCATGTGGGGTCTCATTCTGACTCCTGGTGCAACGGTTGCACTCTTTGATGCTGTCGGCAGGAGAGGCATGGTTCACGGGGCAGAGCAATTTTCTATAGAAGCAGCATAAAAGGGAGCTGCTGATAGTCAGTAGTTTCTATGGTCAGGCCAGTTCTTGCTATAAAATACCCTAAAGCAGACTCCTGTGATTGGTAAGAAATGGTAGAGAGGCACCTGCGGGGAACGTTTGGAGTCTTTTTGCAGTGATTTATATGTGCAGAAAGGGGCTGATCTGGCTGGTCATAATGGCAACAATGAGACTTAAACATAAATGTAGTGCTGTTGCTGGAGGTTTAATTAGTTCCCTGAATGGGATAATGCAGCTGCTCTGAATTAGATGCAACTTGCAGCCTCTGAATTTACCAGGCTAATATAAAACCTTGTTGAGCCGCCCCTGTTAGCAATGATTTGGCTCTTCCTCTGTGTTGAGGGGAAACAATGGCAGATTTATATGCATTATTCTGTTAATTTTAATAGTCTTTATGCAGGCAACTGAGGAGGAAGGCGATCCACGTGCAGCTCTATGCAACACGCAGCTGTAGCAAACAAGCTGGGGACTTTGTGCCCGCTGGCCTTGCCAGCAGTAGGTGTGTCTGTTCAGGGCGCCGGGGACTTGGGGAGGGACCCGTTTCTGTCCGTGCACAGATGGGATCCATGGCAGAGGCTGGGCCAGCATCGCTCTGGGCCATGGGTGACTGGGGACAGCAGGAAGATCTGCCGCTTGGCTGGGGAAGGGACATGACCCTTTGCTTCTGAGCGCTGCCAATGCCCTTTGTTGGAAGTGGAAGGTGGTGCCGGCTTTGCCAAAAGGGTGGGATGGGGAAGAAATGATTCACTTGGCAAAGCCCGTTGCTGTTTCCAGTTGCAGCTCCCCTGCTCCAAGGGCCTGGCACAAATAACGGATGTCGACAGTGCTGCTTTGTGCTCCGTGCTGCCAAGGATGTTCAGCGCGCATCCCGTCCGCCTCCCGACCCACCGGCTCCTGCACGGGAGCGTCACCGCACACGTGGTGCCCCCCACGGCTGCTGTCGGATACAAACTCTCTGCAAGCAAGCCAGAGAAATTACTAAAGCAAACAGCAATGTATTGCCCAGGGAGAGGGGTGAGGACCGAAAATGCTCGATCCTTCGCTTGAGTGGGAAGCAAGGTGGGGGAGAGGAAGTGTGTGAGGGGGTAGAGCTCCTAGTCAGCATAAATATTAGAATCCCTCCAAACTTGGCTGAGGTCTAAAGTGATAAATTTGGGTTTTTGTAATCAGCTCATAAATATTTAGCAGCCGGGAGAAGAGTGCGTGGTAGTCGCAGCTCGCTATGAATTTTGCATAGGAGAATAAACTGTGTTTGCACTCCTGAAGGCGGAGGGGGGCTCTCGGCGCCCGGCTTGGCTTGGCTGCCAGCCCCTTTCCGGGGCAGATTAACATAAAGGCACATTAACTCTGCCTTCCTCCGCCGCAGAGCAGCCCCAGCCCTGCGCGTGTGCCCGGGTCCGTGCACCAGCCCTGCTGTAGATGGGCAAACCTTGCGGCGTACGAAGCGGTACCGAAGTGCCTCGGAGTTTGCTCGGCCAACCCTCCCCGCCTCAGCGTGTGATCCAGGAAGGGCTGAAGTGATTTCTCTCTTGGTGATAAGCTATTCCAGGCCTCCTGGGATAAAAGGCAACATATACGTGGTCTAATACGAATCGTAAGCCGTTAAACAAAGGCTAAGGGGTATATAACTGCTTTATTCTGGGCTGCTGCAATCGGATCGCTGTCAGACAGGTTTAGGTGTTGAATGGTTCCTTTTTCCTCCTTTTCCAGGTCCTTTTATCCATTTGATAGATCAGCGTGTCTGTGCCAAAGGATGAAGTAAAACTTCATCACGTTGACTCGCTGAGCTGCCGCAGCTCTGCTGGTGAAGCAGCTTCCTGACAGTGAGAGTAATTAGCAGGGATGTAATCTCGCGAGGGAAGCGACGAAGGACGATGGCTGGACTTGAAGATGTTGTAAAATAGTCCTCTCAAAACTGCTCTGGCTTGAGAAGTCGGGCGGTGACAAACACTTTCTGTCCCTTAGGTGCCGTCAGGTTGATAAAAGTGACGTACGGGTATTGGGAAGCCGCGTCCTATGCAGCCTCCTCACAGGACCAAGCGACGCGATGAAGTGAAAAACCCCTAAATGCAAATACCAGATAAACGGGCTCCATTTGTAGAGGAGGAAGAAGAGGGGAGACGTTTGGCTTCGGCAAAACGCAGAGATGTTGGGTAGTGTCTTGGCTTCGGGAATTTGGGTTTAGTGCCTTTGTCACAGATTTCCGATGCGCTGCTGAGAAACTCTCTCCGTTGTTCATTTCTGCTTTGTACCCCACGCTCCTGCCTGTGCCGCAGCGCAGCCAGGACACCCCGCTCTGGGGCGGGGGGTTTGGTTTTTTGAGGATTGCAGTGGGGTGGTTCTTAATGCAATCTCCTGGATCATCCATGTATTCCTGGATCATCCGTGTGTCTGTGCAATCTGATGTCACTAGCCCGTGTCTGCACCCACGCGCTGAGCAGAGACATCTGGAGTTGAGGCACGGTGCTGACTTAGCTGCCTTTCTGGGTTGTAGGTAAGAAAAAAGACAGGTTAGGTCTTCAGGGGCGAAGAATGACGCAGGCTACTGAGAATTAGCCTCAGTCCTGGCTCCTGACATCCCTTAATCCTCCACTTCCAGCTCTCTGCTATCAAGTAAGTAGCTGTGATGCTGAATTTGGAATGAGCGCTGGGCTTAGAGGTTCCAGCATCAATTTCACGAAATGAGGTAGTTGCTTTGTGTTCTGTCTTTAGCTCTTTTAGGAAGAGATTAAACCTCCTTCAAAAGAAATTTAGGGAACTGAATAAAACGTGCATTTTACTTGAGCTTACTTTAGAAAAAAGGAGATGTGCGGTCTACCACTTTGATGCTTTTTTTCCCCAAAATGAATTGGTTGAAGAATTAATGAATATTCTGTCGCTAATTATGGCGCTGGACAACCATCACCACCTCCTGTGAATAATTGTGGTGGTGCTCCGTCTTTCGCTATTGCCACAGAAGGAATTCTCTCCCATTTGCAATAACTATGGCTGTGGTGTTTCACCTGTTGCTGGTGCATTTTTGGGGTCTTAATGTCACATAGAATGGATGCCAGGAATAAATGGCACATCTGTCGTGCCTCCCATCACAAGTTTGGAAGAGCTGGGGAGCAAGTTGTTAGAGGTTGTGGCTGCATGGGGTGGCTTTTAAATACTTGAGCTCTCTTAACCTTGTCAGGACTGCTTGGGTGCTCAAGTACGTAGTGGAATTAGTGCCTTAATTACGCGCTTACGTTGAGGATTAAGAACGTTTGCATTGAAATGTGAAACTTTCAGGAAAGCTCTTGATGCAAAACCTGCTGCTGCCTTAAAACAACACCCAGAACGTGAAATTCAGAGCTGCAAGCTGGTGTTGAAAGAAAATGCAAGTATTTCCCGTGTTATTCAGGGGGAGAGCTGCTATTTTTGTGCCTGGTGAAATTGCATCGTGTAAAAGCTCAGTGGTTTTTGTTCTGACAAGCTCGTGCCGCTTTCCTGCCAGGTAATGGCTCCCATACGGCCCACGTTGTAGATCGAAATGCCGGTGTTTCAAGTGAGAAATGCAGTTGAGAAAACACGTTCAGCCTCTCCGTACTCGCACCACCTGCAGCACACAGGCTGGCCGTCGCAGCTCTGGCTCGCGTGGTCCTGCGCGATCCAAGGACAGCCCTGCCGCCTGGGTCACGAGGCTCCTTGCTTGCTTGCTTGCTTGCCAGCAGCCTATGGATCCAAAAAGGTTTAATTTATATTTTGGTTCAGGTGTTTAAAACTTCATGCTTCACTTGCCCTGGGCTTGGCTTGTGGGATCAGGCAGAGCCTGTTTCAAAGCAAGGTGAGCCTTGGCTGCTTTTTGGCCGATGTCCCTTGCCTAGACCGGCCCTCGTTTCTGAGCTCTCAGTTTTCCCTTTGCCTGCTTGAAATGTTTTATAATTTTTTGCTTGTTTGTTTAGGGGAAGAGCAGTAATGTGGTCAGTATTTTTGTTCTGATTTCTATTATTCTAAACAAATGTGTCCATCAGGATCTTAATCAACTTAATTATTGGGCTGATTATTATCTCCAGACCCCAACGTTTCCTCTTGTTTTTCCTGTGCGAAGGTCAGGACTTCTTACATCATTCCTCGTGTCGAATGTCTTTTCCCTTTGCCCCCAGTGGTGAGATTTCCTCCATCCTGACTAACTTTTTGAAGTGAAGGCTTTTGTGTTTCCACCTTACAGGTTTGCTTTGTATCTGTTGCAGATGGCCAGCCTGTTAAAATTATAAACCAAGTCGGAACTAAGCCAATCCAAGCCAAATTAAGACAATTTACCAGTTTTATAGGTAAAATTGATTGGTGTTCTGGCCTGAAAGGCGAATGTAAAGACAAAGTGTACTTTATTCCTGTATTTAGCAGCAACGTTTAGACGTAACAAGAATTTTATTTGCCAGCTCTTTGCATCGTATCAATTCATCTGGAACCGGAGAGGTATCCAGAGCGGCTCTCCCTGAGGCAGGTTTGCAAAACAGTGAGATGTTGTGGCTTATCAGCTACCCTGTGCGTGGAAGAAACCTTCCATCCACGCCTTCAAAAGAATTTGTGAAAACACCCTCAGTGCAGATCTAAATGCACAATGACTTCTTTCTCCTTTTATTTATAGGTCACCAATTACAGGCTGAACGTGGACCTAAATTAGCGTGTGTGCATCCAGTGCACTAGAATAATATAACAATTTCAGTCCACTGCTGTGTGTTTCTGTTAACTTTTCGAGTGTATTAACTCAGTATTTCTGAATCAGAAGCTTTTGATTTTTTTGAATGTAAATTATTTGTCCTCTGACAGATATTTTTATTACGTAACGATCTTGCAATCATTAGTGTTTTCAGGAGTCTTTCAGGAACAGAAATGTCCAGCCCCAGTGTCCTTGCTAAATTCAGTCTTCCATTATGTTCTCTACCACTTTACATCACATCTTCCAGCACTGCAGAAGCTTTTATTTAAAAAAAACAAACAAACAAAACAAAACAAAAAAACAAAAAACACAAAAAAAACATTTCTGTGGCTCTACCTGAGGTATCCAAACGTACTTCCCCATGCTGTGTTGCATCCTGCATGCTGGAGACAACCTTTGCACCAAAAGCCGAACATAATTTTCCCTTTGTGTGTCAGGATGGGAGGGTATGAAAATGTAGCTGTGAAGACAGTGAACTGCTTTGATATTCTTAAGAGGTTTTTGTCTTTTTTTATGGTGAGTTCAAAATAACCAGTGTCCAGCCATCTCACTGTTTTGGGCAGATGCCTTGTCGCATTTGACCATCTTTCTTGTGAACGTTGAATTTTACTGGGTACTTGTCAAAAAACGTTGATACTTGGAGGGCTTTGAAACTGCAGATCAACTACACACCGGTTGTGAAATACAAATTTATACCGTAAATTCCTTTCCGTTTGGTATGTGTTCAGATTTGTAATTTTGGGATTCGTACAAAAACACTGACTGGAGAGTGGTATGAAGCAACAGTCCCTGATCCCGATCCAAATGAGGTTCTCGGAGACCATATTAAGCCAGAAAATGTGTGCGCGCCTTATCACTAACGAACATTACAGAATGTCTTGAAATAAATAACAAATGTAGTGAGTCCTCGTGTTGTGTGTGGAAAGCACATGCTGCTGGAGGCGGATCTAGCATGGGAACTCTGAAGTTTTAAGTGTTGAAATGTGCCTCTAACGACTGGCTTGCTTTTGTAGTTTAGGTTTGAATTAATTGAGCGTTGTATTTTCCAGGCTTTCGGTATTTGTTATGCTGGGTTCATGACACAGGCTGGTATCTTTTGTATACACAGAATATACTGAGTGATGAAATATGAGGCTGCTGCTCTGTAGGATGGTGATGTTGTGAACATAAGCCGAAGCATCATAAACTAAACCAGAAGTGGTTTATGTGCTGTCACTGATCTAGAAATGAGATTCATAGCCCGGATCCAAATTTCGCAGGACTACATTTGCGCTAAGGAACCAGCAGATATTGTCAGAGATCCTTCTCCTGCTCTTAATGTTTGCAGCCCCATCCCTTTCAGAGAGATCCTGGTGGATGCTGCGATCCAGCCATCCCTCTGCTCCGAGGCTGTATCCCAGCTGGCTCCGAGCAGCCTTGCTTCCACCTTCAGGGATGCAGTACCAGTCAGTAATATCAGGTATCCGTTAACCAAAGACTTTTCTTTGGAAAATGCCTTAGATCACCTGTGTCTTGCATCAGCAGGGTAGCAGGGAAGCAGGCAGGACCTAATTGCTTTTTTAAAGCAGCACCTGCTATATTGTCTCCCAGATGGATGTTTGCACGCAGCATCTTCTCAGCTTTGCCCGCTGCCCACGAGCACCCTAATCACAGCGGTATTTTGAGCCTGCGTCGTGCGGGCTTTTGGAAAAGCTGCCTTTGTGTTGGCTTTGGCCCCTCTATTGTCAAACCTCAATTACTCTGAATCTGCAGAATGTCTGGAA
>NW_010521177.1:61766-63507 GCF_000687285.1 Phaethon lepturus
CCGCCGTGCCTGGCTTTACTGGGCTGCGGGCTGGGAGAGCAGCAAGTGCTTAGGGGTGCAGCTAATAGATGTGAAGCAGCACGTCAAATGTGGTGGACTTCATTTTGGTACAGCTGCTGGGGAAGGCTGTCTGAGGTGTCTTTTCACTATGTGTTTCCTAAACTTGAAATGAGAAGCAGGAGGAGTTGGGCTCCTGCGACTGCTGCTGCACCCAGAAGCCTGGAAAATGTAGAAGTGTCAGCTGAGGGGCATTATTGCCATTTATGGGACTCGTGGTGTAAATGGGGTCTTAATTTTGAGATGCTTAAAAAGGCTAATTAGAGCTGGTTTTTCTTTCAGTCTGTCACTCTTGCGCAGGGTGTTGGTATTCGGTACCATTGTGCAATTGCCATGGAGTCATTTGCTTGTGCTGACCTCTTCCATCCCCGCCGGGCCATATACCGCATCTCGTGAGAGATGATTTCACAAGTCAGCAATCAGAAAAGAAAATCCTAAATCTTGATGAAATAGCTCTGGTTTCTTTTTCCTCCCAGCAACCCCAAAATAACTTTCTCTTGTTTGCTAGAAAATCCATAAAACAGTTGGAAATTACTAGCAGCATGTCGTGTTCAGCTGGAGTCACCTCGTAACTGCCTGACACAGACTTTCAGCCGTGACACTGAAGGTTGGGAGTCGAGCTTTGTGTGCAGGAGGGAATCATCTTTTTCAGGCAACCGTACAGCTCATGGTTGATATTAACCTTGGCTGTATTTGGGGTTTGTTGCTGTGGTATTGGTACGAGACGGAAGCTTCAGATGGAGGTGGTCTGTGCCTCCCCAGCGTCGTCCATTGACCTAATCCGCCCTTATTTTTCTCCCCCGTGATTTAGAGCGAACCTCTTTGGCTGTAATGAGGCTGCTCACTTTGTCACTGGGGGTGGTTGTTGTACCTAAAGGGGTTTTTAAACTGAAGCAGCTGCTTGTCTGGTGTGGGCATTTTTATTTTTATAATTTTAAACCGAGTCTGCCCCATCCCTCAGCTGTAGAAGCTTAGAAATAATGAAGTCTTAACCCTTGACACTTAGTTGGAATTGCAGAAATTTAAAATACTGATAACCTTTAAACCAGCTTTGTAAGTAGTTTTCAAGAATAAAATATGCTTCTGGAACTACTATCTTGTCTGCCGAGCTCTAGCCTCAGGCGAGTTTGTACAATAGGTTATGAACCCCTTAATAACAAGGATTTAGAATGGGAATCCTTGATAAATTCTTAATTATGCTTATGCTGCAGGGTGTCATTATAATGCACTAATACCATACATATGGTAGTGTGCCATTTGGTTTTGTGTGTTTTTATTTAATTATAGACTTTTATCTGAGTATTGCTCAGTGTTTCTGTTTCTTTGACGCGTGTGCAGGCGTGCTATAGCTTATCTTCCTTCTGATCAGGGGTCTGGACTGGTGATTTTTAAGCTGCCAATTTGGGAAGGGGCCACAGAGGAAGCAGAAGGCATTGACCCCAGAGAGGGTTTTTCTCGCCATATGCAGAGCTCATGGAAGAGATGGGCAATGGCGTGTGGTACCAGAAAATTGTATCGCAAGGGAAGGTAAGCCCAGGAAGCACCAGGCAGGAGAGGTTTTGAGGCAAAACCCTGTTATAATGCTCTTAGTGATGGTACAAAATGCTCTTAGTGATGGCACAAGCTGACAGTCCCCCCTGTGTCGCAGAGGTGGGGATGCTGCTGTCACCTTTGGGTGAACTCC
>NW_010521177.1:63528-90340 GCF_000687285.1 Phaethon lepturus
AAGCACCTCAAAGAAAAAAAAAACAAAAAAACAAAAACCAAATACCAGTCACTTTCTGCTGGTTTGGTTCCCAGAGGCAACGTGCTGTAGTTACACGTGTGTGCATAGATGTACGTGCACGTGCACAGACACACCTTCGGCTCTAAATCATCCCGAGGTGGTAACGCGTAGTTCCTGTTCCAGCTGCCCAGGTATCGGGGGCTGAGGCAGCAGTGAGGAGCCTGTGAAGAGCAGCAGAACGAAGCAATTCTCTTTGAACCTGATCTAACAAGTCTGGAGCTGTTACAGTGATTTAAGGGGAAAACACTTCCACAGTTGTTGTTCTGCAGTGCCCCTGAGTTAACTCCAAAAGCTGTTTTTCCAGGATAAAAACATCAAAGGGGCTCTCCTTTGTATATCAAGGCATATCTGGATTTTAACGGTGATATTTGGCTTTTCAGAAATAGGCTCCCTGCAAAGGAGCACGTGTGTGTGTGCGCGTGCGGGAGGGAGGTGTTGGGAGGAGCGCGCTGCGTGGAAGCGTTGGCCGACGTAGCCTGGTGTCCGAGCCACGCTTCCAACCACCCAGTTCACCTCCACAAACCTCTCCTCCTGGTTGGCCTCCTTAATTTTGAAGCGAGGAAGCACTCGTTCACTCTGAACAGAGCTGTTTTGTGGGGCTCAGAGCCTGGAGCTTGGCTGGGGGTGCGGGGTGTTACGCCTGCGGAGCTGCAGAACGGCGACGCAGATCACTGCCCGAAGCAGCTGGGTGCTCTGACCACCAGTTGTTCTTGGAGGGGATGGCGAGAGGGGGAAGCCCTGCATCCAGACCATCTCGGGTAGGAGAGCTGTAGCTCTCGGCAGTATCTGGTCATCTAAATGCTGGCATGCAGGGGTGTGTATTTATGTTTTTTTTCTTCTCTCAGAACAACCTTGCTATGTCCTTGGGAATCGGTGATGCTTCATGCAGAGACTGAGAACAAAACTGCATTTATGTCGATGGTAAATGTAAGGGCTTTTCAGCCGTAGGTGAGGTTTTACTAAGCCCTTTCCAGAAAGCTCCAGTAGCCCTGATGCCCCCAAACCTGGGTGAGTGTCACACTAACGGAGCGCTGCTCAATTTTGTGCTTTCTGAATGAAGCTTCCTTTCCCTGCATGCAAACGAGTTGCTGCAGACAGCTTGTATTGCATGAGGCTGTCTTTTATTTTGGTGATAAAAGACCCTGGGAGTTGTTTAATCATCTTCTGTCTCTCTCAATGGACTCGCTGGCTCCAAACCTTAGCGTTGGCTCTGGAAAGATTAATATTGACACCATGGCTTCACATTCATCGGGGCAGGGCGTGGAATCGTGAGCGTATCAGGGCTGGCTGCGCAGCGACGGCTCCACGGGGCCACGCGTGCCCTCCGAGGAGAAGCGTCCCTGGAGGCTTCACTGCCCTTACCTGGGCACCGCGGTCTTCGCAGAAGGTTTGGGACCTGTCTCCTGCTGGCCGTGTAGGCTGGTATCGGAGGAGAGGAGATGTTTTGCATCCTGCTCATGACGAAAGCCGGTAGATGCTTCTGCCGTGAGTGCTGCGAGGTGGGCAGTTATTCTGCAGGACTCCAGTGTCCTCTTCGCAGGACTCTGTCTTGCCGGCAGAGCAAACCTCGGCATCCAGCGTGTCCTCCGAGCTGGCTTGGCTTCTACTGGCCTTCAACAAACAAATACCTTTTTCTCCATTAATCAGAACTTAGTCGCTCGGGATAGTTTGTTTTAAGATAAAGTTCTGTTTTGGAGTAAATTGCCAGTTCCAGTTGCTATGTTTTCATGGCTGCCTGCCTGCGCAGAAGAGCTTACCACTTCCCCAGCCCTGGGATGACTCTCAGCTGCACCCAGCTCCTTTTTTTCAGGGTATTTTTGTTCTTCGGCAAAACATAGGCAAATGTGAAAATAAATCGGTCTGCTTCAATCCTGGTAACCTCTCTGCAACTCCTTCCCATCGCACCCCTTGCTTTGGGGTTTGCTGAAGGGCTCTCTCCCATCCTTGCAGCCCTTCCTTCTCCCAAAGTATTTTAGCTTTGCAGTAGTTTGTCTCCTTTCTTGGTAGGGTTTCAGGCCTCATGGGCTAAAATATCTTTATAGCGTGGAGCCAGCTACCCCTCTAGATTCGGAGTAACAGATATGATTGTGTTAATTTAGGAGGCAAAAGGATTTTGTGGCTTTATTTCTGTGGGTGTAAAAAAAAAAAAAGACACAAAAAACCCCACCACATAACCTGTTCAGGGACAGATGCTTGGTGCTTCAGTGGAAAAAAACAGGTTAAGCCAAAACAAATCAGAACTGAGTGTTCAGGCTACAACTAAGTCTGATCTGCAGTGCTATATTTAAACATGGTATTTTTGTATTTTAATTATTAACCATTGGGAAAGAACAACCTAAAAAACTGTAGTGTAGGCTATTTTCAAGGTATCCTCTCTTCCAGCCCCATCTTAGTGCCGTAGAGTGCAGCTGAGGACCGGCTGCGGAGGCTAGGGATGCTTTAACGCATTCGTTCCCTCTTTAGGTTTCTGTCTTTCCCCAGCATTCTTATCTTTGCAACCTCTTAACTGTTAAATAAAGACCATCGGCAATAAACTGGTGTTTGAGTTGGCGTGTGAGGTGGGAGAGTGTTTTCTTGTTGTGGAGAGCTGAGGGCATGAAGCAGGATTTCCCTTTGCATGAATTGTAATACAACTTCGTGCGTGACCGTGACCGCCTCCGGATCAAACCGATGTTTAGCAAAGGATGGGTTATGAAAGGTAACCCGTTACCACGTGGTTATTTCATTACCGTTCAGCTTTATATAGCAGAAGGCACTGCCCTGCTTTTGAGGAAAAGTTCGTGGGTGTTTTAGTGCTGAAGAAGCAGCTGCATGTCCTCAGCGCCGTGTTTAGACTGCAGGGCTGTCAGTGCTGCGGTCCCATCCTTAAAAGCATCGAGTCCCTCTTGCATTGGGAGAGGGCAGCGTGATGGAAACGAGTGAGCTCGGCCTGGCACCCGGAGTTCACTTGCAGTTTGAATCCAGCTATGGAAAAGGGATGCAGGGAAGGAAGCAGCTTGTTCGCGGTGCCGGACTATGGCGACCTGCCCTGGGCAAGGGAACTCGCCCAGTCTGGGGGCAGAGTGGGTTGGGGTCTGGATTCACAGTGTCCTCGGGCACCTCTTACCCCATGCGTGAGGGAGAAATTGTTTTTAGAAAACTCTTGTCTACACTTGAAGTGAAAAGAGGGGGCGAGTCCTTTTATCCTGCACCATCCTCTCCAGGGCCATAGCACTGCAGTCGGCATCGCTTCTTCCCAGCGAGAAACCCAGCAGAGGAGCTGACCTTAAAAATCTAGTTAAAGCTTTCTCTTAACCTTCATCCTGCATTGTGAAAGAGCAAAACTGCAAGCGGGTAAGGGTGGGAGAGGGCATCCAAGCATGGAGTGTGGTGGGGGAGGGCAAAGTGCTGGCTCTACTGATGCAGAAACGCTGGGAAATAAATGGGATTTTTTTTTTTTATAATGAGTATCTGATGGGAGGGAGCTTACCTGCCTCTTGCCAAATAGCGTTCAGAGTTGTAGCTCTGACCAAAGAGGGGCTGCAAATGCGGGGTTTGGATCTGCCACGGAAACATGCTCTTGTGCTCTTTGCCTTTCCCAGCAGCGCCGGCAGCGGTCCCCGCACGTCTGCAGAGCTGGGTCCCAGCACAGCGTAAGAGATCTGCAACGCGCTTTGCTTCTGTTGCTGGGAGACAGTCGGAGGGAGCTGGGGCTGCTTGAACAAACACGCTTTTCTCCTCGCCTCCTCTCTTCTCCCTCCCCACCTATTTTGTGGTTTCTTTGTTTTTTCCTCCCCTCTTGGTGACTGGTTATAGGAAAAGCTTGGCTGGAACCAAGTGATTCTTGCTCCAAATGATCCCATGAGACTAAAGAACCTCCCAGGCTTCCAGATGTGCTGAAGTAAACGTCTTTTAGATACAGAGCCCAGACAGTTAGGTACAAGAGCGGCTCCAGTTTAGAAATATACCTTGTAATGAAGCTAATTGACATAAATCTTCGAAGCGTAATGCCCTTAAACTTCTGGAGCTTGAACTGAATTGACCTCCAGACCCAAATTCTGCAGCAAGCCCTCAGGGTTGTGCAGCATTCCAGAAATCCTGCCGCAGCTCGGGTTCAGCGCCTGCCTATGGAAGTGAATAAAACAGTCAGTACCAAAGCCCTTGGTCTTCTTTGGACATGGGGCTTGTTTTGCACCATCCCCATGTTCCCCTCCAGTCTTGCATGGCCTTTATGTACCCATGATACGTAAGGGTGCCGCGGAATTTCGAGGCTTTGCTGGGGAGCATTTGCCGCTTCGGAGGGGTAAAAGCGGATAAAGCAGGCGGTTCTTGCCGAAATGGTGACTGGCAAAAATGTGCATTGTGAGACCTACGTTACCAGTCAGTAACCTCTGTTGAGAAATATGAGGCAATTAATACTTCTCAGTTGTTTTGCATTGTCTGCAGGCTTGAGCAGAAGCTGCTGCATCGCTCACGCGTCCTTCAGGCTCTATCACAACTAATGAGAAATGGAAAAGTTCTTTAAAACCGAGCCAGTGGAGAGGAGCGGGGCTGATGGAGTGAAGGCGACTGCCACAAACGCCTCCCTTTTTAAGGGAAACCCTTAAAAGGCATTAATCGGGGTAGAAGAAGAACTCAGCATCCCAAGGCAGACTTTAAATTCAGGTTTTTTTCCTCTTAACTGGTTCCAGTTTAGCTGATCCCACACTTCTGTTGCTGATACTGCAGAGTTGCTGATTTACACAAGAGCCTTAGGTTAGCTGACAGAAAAACCCAACGTTGTCTTGCTGTTCTCAAAGCTGTATTTCTGGGGCTTCCTTATTCAGCCACAGGGAGTCTAAATAGCAAGGTCAGATGACACAATGACGAGCCATATAATTTTTATCGGAAGAAATAGTTGCAAAATGAACCACTCTGTGTCTGATTTTTGTCATTTAAGAGCTGCCTCCGTCCACTCAAAATCGTGATATTTTTGCCTTTTACATGGCCTCATCCTTTTATAGCGCATCTTTTTCAACTTGAGCTTAAAACACAAAATCCCGTTTCTTGCACAGATAGCTTGCAGTTTTTGATTGACGTTTTGAATGACTTCTGTAGGTAAAAGCTTTCACGTCCCAGGCTATCACATCAGTTCTCCTTTTGTCATTTTTACCCTCCTATGAACCAAGGGATCCGATCGCTCCTCCTGCCACCCCGTTAGCGACTCTGCTAACCCTTGTGTCAGCGTTCGATGGCGTCTGGCCTCTGTCCGAGACCTGCACGGCACCGGCAGCCCCATGGAGAGCCCGGCGCCGGGGTCTGGTGTCTCCCAGCTGGTTTAGCAAAGGTCACGTTCAAGTTCTGGTTGTGTCCAGTGGCAGGAGAGCGATGAACTTAAGAACTTACGTACTGCAGGGCAGCGTGCTGGCAGCACGACCCGTCCATCCAGCGATGTCAAAACCCTTCCTTTAAGAGGAACCTCCTTTTAGAGCAGACCTCACTTTTCTTCCATACATGTTTAAACTTTCAATTCTGATTATTTTTTTTTTTTCAGGCTGGTCTTCAAGCTCACTGTAAGCTAGCATTAACTAGACTTTAAGCCCAGTAGATGTGCTCGTTCTCATGGTTTTCTAGGGGCAGAGAATCCACATCTTTTAATGACTTTTCTGTAGCTCACATGAACGCCTTCTCCCTGGTGAGATTTAATGCTACACCTGCACTGCCTGTCTGCTCCTCACAACCAGGAAGGACTTTATTGGAGATCTGACTTGGCAGGAGTTTTTAAGGCTCTTTTTTTTGTTTGTTTTGCTTCACAAAAAAAAAAAAAACAACTCCCTAGTGGAGTTCAGCTCTAGGTTGCCATTGATTTTCGACTGGAAGTCGAGCTGTCGGCTCCCCGCAGCGTTTCCAGGAGCCCCGCTTGCCCGCCGGGCAGTTTTGGGAGCTCGTGCGGCTGCACCAAGCAAAGCATCGCGCTGGGATGCAGGCAGTGCAAGGGCGGCTGGGGGATGAGGTCCAAGAAAATTTGGCTGCCTTCCCCAAATCTGTCCTTAAAAGACCAGAGGGGGAAAAAAAAAGTAGTTGTGTCAGAGTTGAAGTTCATTTCCCACCACTCTCTGTTGCCAGTCGATGTATCTGCTTTGCATTCAGCGGTAACCGCTCTGAAGTGCCTTGGAGGAATATTTTCTTGGGAGATTTCTGTTCAGGAATCTCTCACTGGGAAATTTTTTTGTTGTTGTTTTTATTTTCTGCTTGGTTGTAGGTTGAAGACTGGGGTAAGCAACCAGACCTGAGCCTCTTGAGTGTCTCATTGCTCTTTGGAAAATAGTCAGGGTTTCAGATTATTGAAAATTCTGAATTGACCGACTGAGATGCAGTTTATCAGATCTTTCCTTTTCACAGAATTAACCTCCTAATTGTCACTGTCGGTTTTCCCTCTGCAGCGTTGCATTAGAAAGCTTCAATTTACAAATTCTGCTCAGGGATTGTTTTTGAAAAGTTTCTATTGTCACTTCAAGTATTCTGTAGATTGTATGAAAATTAAAACTTGTTTTATTTTTTTTTGGTGGCAAATGCAGTCATTTATATGCAGCTCTTAAGTGGACTTGAAAAGACACCATCTCAGGCAATAGTTTTTACCTTTTTTTGTAATTGCATGAGGTTTGCCTTGAGCTATTGACTGGGAATCGCTTAAATCGGGGGATGGACTTGTCTTTAGCTCCCTCTCCTGGGTAGTTAAGGCATTTGCCCCCATGATGTTGCTGCTTTTGCAAATCTGATCTATTTTCAAACTCTTTCTAAGCATCTCTGCTCTCAGGGGAAGTGGTGAGGAGCACAGCGTCCATGCGCAGGATTGGGAAATGAGATCGTTTAAATAAAAAAACAAAACCAAACCAAAAATACCCAACAAAACCCAGCCTGAGGTGAAGCCAAGTTTACTTTCTGCATGCTGTGAAAGAGTTAGTGAACTGCATTTCTGGTTCCAGTGAAACCAGAAATGGTGCTGGTGGAGGTGGGGCTGCATGTTTGTACAGGGTGAGCTGAGGAGTTTGGGGTTCCTTTCCTTCTCCCTAATTTTGTGATCCAGGGGGATGGTTTTGTTGGAGCTGTTTATTTTCAGGCACTGGCAAGGGAAGGCTCTGTGGAGTCCCAACCTCTGCGCATCCCTTCTGAGCCATCCATCCTTACGAAGACTTTTCCAGGCAAGGTGTTAAGGATACCTTTTCTGTGTCAGAGGTATCTTAACATCCTTTCCTGGATTTCTTCGGCAGTCACGTGGCAGGTGAAATCCTGGGGCTGCCTCTAACTTTTCCTGAGGCTTTATGAATAATGCAGCATGTGCTTTTTTTATTTATTTTCAGATTGAGAAAATCATGAGTTCCATCGGCGAAGGCATTGACTTTTCTCAGGAGCAGCAGAGGATCTCAGGTAGCGTACCCAGCTACTGTGTGTCTGTCTTGGTTGCGCTCCGGACAAAACCAAGGTGCTGTCTCCTGCGTGCAGAGCTCTTCAACCTGCTTTGACTCCCAGAAGGGAAAGGAAGGGTCTGGCACAGAAGGAACAGACCTCGGCTTCCCAGCGTAATGCTCGATACTGCTACCAGCAATTTTAATTCAATACTCCCCTGGGTAGATTAATTTGATTTTATATAACGCAGCTGTCCTCCCCACCCAGGAGGCTCCTGGGGAAATGCGCTGGGTGAAGAGCATTGCAGCTGGTACCCCCAGTCTGATGGGAAGGAGGGGTGGACCCCAATTACCCCAGTGTTGATTAATACTCACCCAGTGACAGCAGTGTGTGTGTGTGTCTGTGTCTGTGGTGTGTGTAACGGGTCTGGTTTCTTGTTGAAAGCACCTGTTTATAAATTTGGGGGTTTAGTGTTACTGTTTAGGATATAGTAGATTTTAAGGTGATGTTTTGCATCTTTGAATAGTTTTAAACAAAGGCTTATTGCCGAGGATTGTGGAGTTTTTGTTGGTGGCTTCTGATACCTGAAGTGACTCCTTATAGTCCTTCCCTTTAGGTGGAGATGACTCGTGTGAGCGGTCTGGGACGCTTCTTGCGCTCTCCCACAAGCTCACAGCAGCAAAGCCCGCTCCGGAGCGGCTGGCTCGTTGCCCCTGCTCGCACAGCCCAGTAACCACTGGGTTCTCGTGCTTCAAACTTCACAACTAGACTTTGCTCGATGTGTAGGAGGAAGATCAGGTTTTCTGCACGTACAAAAAAAAAATCTAATTTGCAGCTAAAAGATGGTGTAAGGATTCCAGCCAGCATCCCAGGGATAGAAAGTTCTGCTGCTCCTGGCTCCTGTAATTACTGTTGTCTCGACATAGCCTCTGAGAAGGTCGAACTGATTGCTGACAGTTCTCTCCTGCCTTTCAAAATTTGTTTGTCTCAAGTTTCTGTTCTTCTCTAGTGGATAGCAACAAAATTTTCTTTAAGCAGTCAGTCTGAAACAGAGCCACTGCATATCTGTCTTCTGGCTGGTCTCACAATCCCCACAACAATCTTGCTTTTGTTTCAGATACATAATGCAGTAGCAAGATGCTCTTTTTTCCTGGCTTTTTTTCATTATGTAAGTGTAGGTCTGTCCCTTTGGAAATCAGCAGAACCTTTCCGTAGCCCTCCACATTCTAGTATTTTGTTCTTTAAGGCTCTCAAAATCCTTCTAGCCCTGGGAGGACGGGATGGGAATTTTGTATTTAGAGTTGTACATCAGAGTGACTATAGCCAAGGTATCAAATATTCATGTTATCTCCATGGGAATTCACTCGTCCCAGCTGCATGTTCACTGCTGGGCATGTTTGGCTATAAAGCTGCTCTGCAGGCATGGTTGGGATGCTTTTTTTTGGGGGTGGTAAGATGCCAGCTGACGGGGACGCGCGGGCTCGGAGGGGCTGTCTGGCTGCCGGTGAGGCACCGGGGGGTTCGGTGTACGTTGGGTTGTGTGAGAAGGTGTCCCTTGGAGGCTGTTTGTATTTCACAGATTAAGGAACATTTTCTGGGGACCAGGAATGCTTGAGCAAAGCCTGTGTGGGGCATAGGGTCCTGCTCAGGCAGTTTGTCTTAACTGGAGCTTACCAAGGGCCAGGTTTTGGTTTGGTTGCAATAGAATAAGGCATAAAGAGCGGCTTCTGCCCCCCAGCCTCTAAAACAAACCATCCAGAGTAGCTGCAGTGTTGTGGCGATTTTCCAGCAAAACTACTGTTTTTCTGCAGTCCATAAAATGTTGTTGCCAGAGTATTTTAACATTTCTTCTCCAGCTTTCTGCCTGTAAAACTCTAGATGCCCTATCGTTGCTTCAGATCAGATAAAACTCATCGCAACTTCTTTTTGTATGTATTTCACCTACATACTTCTCTGCCCTTGAAGTATGTAGCTTTACTAATTTTATAATAAAACTTTATACATAGTGTGTGAGATGATTTAGTTGTGCATTTTGTCTTTGCTTTTTCTAATTTCCATAAAACAAGGTGAAGAAGCAATCGTAGTGTCATTTAGTGCATTGATTTTCCTCAAACAGAGCAACATCCTCCTCCAGCCATGTTTGCAACTATTATTAACTCTTATCTCTGCAATGCAGCATCAGAGTGACGGGAGATGATCTTGGGTTAAAACGCTCTCGTTTCTGTAAATACTGTAAGTAGAGGTGGCTGGGGCGTGGGGAAGAGCGAACCCTGTGCCGAGTTTGTGGTCAGGATCCGGTCCGGAGCAGCAGAGAGAACCAGATCTCAATTAAAAATCTTCCTCCGTTGCTCCTGCAAGTGACCTCATTGCATAGCTGAGCTCTATACATCACACAGGATCGTTTTGCCATTTTACCGGCCTTTTTTCCTATACTTTTTGTGCCTTCTTTTGAGGAAAGTAGATGTGAAGGGGACATGGCACTAATAGAGAAAGGATGCCTTGGTATCGATGCAAATGTCCCCAGGCATGTCTGCATACTCTTCGCAGAGCAGGGAAATAACCTACCCCTTTCCCAGCCGACCGTCTCAACGCTTCCACTTTTCCGAGCTGCTCGGGAGGTTTATTTTAATTTTTCTTTTCCCGGGATGCAGCTTCACTCTGGAAACCAGCAGTTTAAGGAACCTGTCCTCTGCGCTGCTGCAGGCAGAGCCGTGGGTCCTCGGGAGCGCCGTCTCCCGCATGGAGCCGAGTCCATGGCCTTCAGAGGAGATAATTGCTTGGCTTTAATGGTGCCTTTTGAAACGGAGCTGTTTGTAGTGAGACACAGCGTGTACAGCTTGATTAAACGGATGCCGATGAACTCTGCTGTCTGGGGACGGAAGGTGCCTAAATATCATGTACTGCTCAAGGGTTTTAGAAAAATCTCCTTGAAAATGTTGTCGTAGGAAATGCTTTTTGATGGTGAGACCAGTCCTGCCTGTTTGGGGACACGGCCTTCCCGCGATGCCTCTTGGATTTCTCTGGGAAGGAGGATCGTTGTCCCCAGCCACGTCTCTTAGGGTAGTGGCTGTACTGGGAGCAGGACTGGGGTGATGCCAGTTGCAGGTCAGCACGGGTGTCATGGTGGCCGTGCCCTTTGGCTGTGGTTAATTTGCCACGTGCCTCAGCTTGGGTGATGCTGGGCTTGTTCTGAGTACACCTATAGGCATCGATATCCACTAAACACGGCTGCTTGCAGGAGAGATGCTTCCCCCCTGTACTTGAAGCATGAATCCCCTTCTCTGCCTTTAAATGAGGAGCAAAGACAAAAGCAGAACTCGAGAGCTTGTTTGCTTTACTGCAGCGTGATGGAGGATGCTGGAGCGCTGCCACCACGAGGGATTCTGTCCTTTTAAATCCTTCACCTCCAAACTGCTGCATCCGAACTGTTCCGGGTGGGCAACGTCTCCTCTTGATGAGATGCTAATATATATCCGCACACGCCGCTCACGCTTGCCGTAATGAAGCTTATCTCGTATCCATTTGTCACTTGGGTTTTTGCTTTGCTGAGGAGAATCCACCGTGCGTTCCCAGCGGGAGTTTAACCTGTGCCTGCCCTAGACGCTACGCACTGATGAGGACTTATGTTTTCCGGGGTCAAATGGCTTCGCAGAGGGATGCGAACGGCGTGGGGGTTTTGGTCTAGTCCGATGGCAACTGTTCGGTATCCTGCTCTGTGACAAACCCTCCCTTCCCCAAGCCGGTCCGTAGCTGTAGCAGAGCGTGTGATGGATCGATATCGTTAGTGAAGAGGTCTAACATGGAGGGGAGAGGAGGAGCCAGCACCTTGGCAAAAGCTGCCGTTGTGCAAGGAGTGTTCAGCAAAATGGACACCCGTGTCTGGAAGCAGGCAGACCCAGGAGCTGCCTTGTCCTTCTGTTTTCCTGCAGGCCATGCTCTCTTACGCTCGGTTTGGGATCCCTCGTACGCACATCAGCTGCTGGACATATTCCCTCTTTCTCCTTCCTTTCCTATGAGCGCGGCGAGCCAGAGAGCGGGCAGTGCTCTGCCAGCCCCTTGCTGCGAGGATGAGGGGTGTCCTGGGGTGCGTGCACCCTTTTTTTTGTTTTCCAGCGGCGTTCAGCTTTTGCTCCTCAGGGCTCTGCTAGGGCTGTTTCAACGCTTCAGATCGTATCGCCAATGTGCAGGAAGCTGCAAGGGAACTTTCCAGATGTTGTCGCATCCTCAGAAACGGGTGGACTTTGAGGGCACGGGGACTCCTGACTAGGTTGGTGCCTGGAATCGCTAATCGGCCTGCAAAGGTAAAACGCCTTGCTCGGCAGCTGCCGCGGAGGCAATTAAGCTTGGGGTTTGTTTGTACAGGCAGTTGTTGCATATAACGGACTCGGGTCTAGGGAAAGCAGGGACCCTTGGAGTCACGCTGGAACAAGCCCAGGCCCCGAGACGCTCGGTTTCAGGTCCCTGCCGTGCCCCAGCCTTACCCTACAAATTTGGGCAAAGAGCTGGTTTCTGTACCATAAAGCTTTCCTCCGTAAAACAGCGTAACAAAACTTCGGTGTCTTGCCATGGTGTTAATGGATGAGCACATTAAACTTCCGAGGCCCTCGGATGAGAATTAGATGCATTCTGGCACCTTTATAGAATTTGGAGCTAGAATCTCTTTCTTGGCCAATCATTTCCTGGTAGAGCTTGTCAGAAAATCTTCCAAATGTATTTCCTGAGGGTGGGGTGGTATAGGCGGGAGGAAAGGAGAAGTCTCACTGATCCGTGTTGGTAAGTGCTTTTCAGAGGCTGGGGAATCGGGGAACACCATCTCTTAAAGGATACCAGATTCTACCTCACCTTTGCTTTAAAGGGGTTTTTTGGCCTGGGAACAGATGTTTGTATTCAGTCTGTGTTTCTCTGCGTGCGTGTTGTGCAGTCACGCATTTATTTAGCTCCAGCAACCCACTTGTGATCATCTCTTCCTTCCAGATGTGGGTCAGAGGGGTAGGGGAGCGCAGGTCTCGCAGCAGAAACTCAACCCCGCCGCGCTGCAGCGTCTCATCTCACCGCTGGCTTTGAACAAGAAACCTGTGTGTTGCTCGCTGGGTTACAGTAATTTGTCAGGCAGCATTTCTCTCCCCCAAAATAGAGGAGATGAGTGGTCTCTGCTCAATAAATCAGCTTGATGCAGGCAGGAGGCACGCTGCACTGGACAGGGAATGCATTTGGGGCTTAGTGAGCTAACTCTGCAGTTGACTTGAGACGCTTGCTTGGTGTTTTACTTGACAAAAGAGAGAGAAATTTGTTAGCAACCTGCATTTGGCTAATTGATCTTAGTTCCAGTAAAGTCGGATGCTGGCTGTGTTTCTTCCATCTGATAGCATTAATGACTACATTCCCCTTGCCTATCCATCTTGCCTAATGCATTGCCTGAGTTTATAGCCCCACTCAATGGATTTAAGGACTTTCAGCTGATGATCATCCCCAGCTGTGGCAATAACTGCCTGACTTGGTTGTCTTGCATGCTCACTTTGTGCCTGGAGAGTGGTTTCATCAACGCATGCTTGGATTTGCAGTTTTTTCTTCACAGTGAAGCTTGGTCGTGTGTCTTCAGGCCACACCAGCTCACGTTAAACTGTTACCAGTTTCCATGAGCAAATAGAAAACTTATTTCTTCCTCTGAATAGACTAAAGGTTATTATTGAAACAATAACCTATAAAAAGACCTTTCTGAGCCCTGGTAGCCCTCTCCTTTTCCTGTTTTCTTTGAAGCGAGCCGTGTTACTCGAAAAATGTCTTGCAAGAGGAACTGAATTGCTTGGCTTGCTTTTTTTGCAACTTTTAAATACTCATTATTTCTAACTACTTTCTATTGACTGTTTCCCCCTCTGCCATCTGCAAACCTTTTAAAGGTAGGATTCCCAAAATGTGGAGCATAAGGAGAAGGATGGAGCTGAGAATTAGGAGTTTGTTTTAATCAGAAGTCGTGATCGGGCTCTTGCTGGGAGGCACAGTGACTGGGAGTCATTTGCTCCCGTGTCTTCCTCGTAACATGCAGATACTCAGTGTATTTTTGACTTCCTTATTTTCAGTCTAGGACGTTTTAGGGCCTCTGTTCTCTTCTTTTCAAAGTAAACCCCTCCATTCCCCTCCCTCCAACTAACCCCCATTCATTTTGTCTTGATTTGGAGTGGCTTTAAGAACAGAAAACCTACACTTGGTTGTCACTGTAGGTTTCCCCTTTAAAAGCAGAAATACATTTACGAGTGTACAAAAGACCAAGTAGAGTAAATAATTTTTTAAAATGAAATTCAGGAGCTCAGAGGAAGGAAATGCTGTGGTTTCATTCCCCCTGCCAATACTCTTGACTGTTTCCAGAAATGCTGTAGTAGGCAGCAAGCAGTTTTCTCACCTCTCTCTCGATAAATTAATTCTGAGCCAGCCGCAAATCACTTGGAACTGTCAAAGCAGACCTGTAACATCATTTTTTGAAAACCCAAGCCGTGTAGTCTATCATCGAGTAAATATTGAGAAGTCAGTAATTTCCACTGGAGAGTTATAGAGCTGCTGTCTCCCTCCCCTCTCCTGCAGCTTCTGCTGCGAAGGCTGCTCGCTGCTTGTACAGTGGATGGAAAAGCTGGGAGGGGTAAGAGGATGAAGAGAAGGGAGGGACAGGCGATGCGAGAGCAGGAGACAGGACTGAGAGTGGAACGGCAAGCCTGGAGCTCGCTGCCTTCAGACAAAGCACGCCGCTGCAGCGCTCCGCAAGGACGCACGATTGCTTGGCGAGGGGACGCGGCTGCGGGCGGACCAGCAAGGATCGACGGAAGGGAAGGATGGAGACCCCGGGCGAGCGGGAGCTTGTTGCATAAATTCCAGGTTTAGAAGCTGCCCTTCTGCACAGGCTGCGTGAGGGGAGGGAGACGGAAACCTTTTGTGATCTCTGCGTTTCTCGTGCTGCAGCGTGCACTAGAAAGACTGGCCGGCGCTCTCCAGTTCGCCGAGCGCGGCTCGCCTGGCTGAGCAGCTCTCCTGTGGACCAGAGCAGCAGGATCTCTTACCCCAAGAATTTCCAGATAACACCGTGAGCTCTGCGTTGTGCAGCCGCTGCAGCGGGCAGGGGTGGGAAGGATGGCTCGGAAGGTACCAAACAGTTTCAGCTGATCTGAAGGGTCAAAGAAAGGAAACTTGCTTTTCCTGATCATCTTTTTATTTGCATATACCCTTGAAACAGATGTGCTAAGAAGCCTGAAAAATTCTGCCTGTCTTGCATAGCAAATTTCCTGATGAAAAGGAGATCTCTGAACTTTTTTTGTCACAGCTGAGGTCTCAAGCTTTTCTAGAGGAGAGTAACAAGGCACTGGACTCTCTTCCCAGGGGTGAGGGAAGGGAAAGCTTGTCTGCACGGTTTCTGTAGGGTGTTGGAAGAATCTCTTTTATCAGAGGCTGAGAGGAGGTGCCAGGGCATGTCTTGGTCTTGAGCTGCTGCAGGAAGAGGAAGGAGTGTGCTTGCGTTTGGTTTCTTCTTGTTTTGACGTGGTTTGGGGGCAAGGAATTAAAATGCCGCCTCCTCCAGAGCTGCTCCCTGTTTGAGTGGGGGGCTCGGATGCAGCAGCTGTGCTTAGCTGAAGAAGATGAAGGAAGGGCAAACACAGGCGTGCACCAAACACCTGGCAGGACTGAAAGTCTTGGCTGAAAACTGTACCGATTCCTCAGTCTCCCTCGCTGTCGCCCAGCGCAGCGGTGTAGCTGGACTCTCCGGTGCAGCCAGCCCGGCGCGAGCAGCGTGCTGAGATGCCGTGCGTCCGCATAGGCGGTAGAATGCCAGTGCCAGGGCGCTCGGACCCGTGCTCGGGGTCACTCACGCCTCTGCTCCTCCTAACGCAATAACAGCGAGAAAAAGCCCTTACCATGGTTTGCCTCTTTCAGGACTGCTTGGGGAAAAAAAGTATAAGCCCTTCTTTTCTTCTGCTGCAGTTTGTGTGCTTTCTTTGTCTTGCATGTCTTCCTGTGGACAGCTGCTCTAGTCTGGCTTCTGCTGCTTTTCTGAAAGTCCATCGTGTCTGTTTTGTGTCTCCGCTGCATGAAGATGTATTTTCTCTCTAGCTGCTTTGTGCCTCCAGCGCTCCTGGCCGTCTCCACTGGCCCGCAGAGCAGGGCAGCGCACCCGAAGTTGCATGGACGAGAGGACGCGCACAGCTCTGTGCGTTTGTGAGCCGCTCCACTGCATTCCCTCGCACCTACGACTGGCTGGGAATGCCTTGGGTGCGAGTTGGCTGCCCTCCTCCCGCCCCCTTCAGACGAGCCCAGGAGTGGATCCGCGTCCCCGTGGGGTTGGGCTTCATATGTTTGCCTGGCAAGAAACTCGCCTGAGCCCTGAAAGCAGTGCATGTGATGTCGTGGTCCCAGGAATGCTTCTAAACAGTTTGTCCGGGCGAGATGTTTCTTTTTCTGAGTGTTAACTGGGATACAAATTAAACCCGGAGCCCGCGGAGGCACTGGAAGCTTGTTGTCCATGGTCTGTGCACACAAGAGGAATTCTCTCCCAGCTGATTTGTTGTACTCTGAGCAAAATTTTTTGAGTTTCTTTACGGTAATGACTATGATGTGGCAATGCCATCTGTCTTCCTCAGAGTGCCGCTGCTACCGCCTTAACGGTTTTTCCCTTTTCAAGCGTCTGCCGATTCCTCTCTCGTCAGGTTCGCGGATGCTGGAGCAGAGTGTCGGGGAGTGGCTGGAGTCCATTGGCCTGCAGCAATATGAGAGTAAGCTGCTTTTGAACGGCTTTGATGATGTCCGCTTCTTGGTAAGTTGCTGGCTGGGACCCACGGGCTCTAACAAATGTCTTGGCCAAACCTTGAGTTGTTCTCGATATCCCATGTCAGCTGCAGAGCAGATCGGGGTTCTGCAGCCCAGCAGAGCAGTCTTGGGGGTGTGTGGAAGGTGAGACAAGAGGAGGAAATGAGGGTTGTGTTGGGTCATTCATCTTCACGTTTAATGCGGGCGTTAGAGTTTTTTCACTATAATTTTGATAGAAAATTTTATTTACTCTGCCCTCTAAGTCCTTACTCTCCAATTTACTCCAGAAATGGGAACTGGAATTCACTAGTCTTTTGAAGAAATCACTGAGCAGTCTGTGTTTTGGACTATGAAGGAGGTGGTAGACCTCTTATTGGAAGTATCCTTGCTCTAAGCACACAGGATGTTAATGAGCTGTACTTAATTGCATTGGCACTGTTGGCTCTGAAACCTAATGATGACAAGATGGTAATGCTTCATGTTGAGGGATTTTTTAATAACCAGTGTCTAGAAACGTAAAGGTGCATGGTGTAAAAATCTGCGAATTCGTATGGAATGGTGAACTGCAAAGACAGAAAATCTTGGTGCTGTGGGAGGGTTCTTCGTGCACGACTGAAAGAAATGCTTTTTGGGTGCGGACTCTTTTAAGTTTTGCGAATGAAGAATTTCTAAAAATGGATGTAAGCCTTTGGAGCTAATGTAATATCCTGCCTTGGAAAGGGAGTGGGCGCATCTCTTCGGCACTGTGGACGGTGCGGAGAGGTGATATCCGGGAGGGTGTGTGCTTGGCAGCCGTATCGTGGGCTGGGTGAAGGGGGTTCGGAAAACACAGCCGCCATCTGACAGCGGTGAGGGTACGTGGGGGCAGCTGGAGAATGAAGGGAAGACTGGATAGGGCATGGAGGGACAAGGACGTGCACATCGGAGCGGCGTCAGGAGGGGTACTTAAAGGCAAGGTGTAATTACGCTTTTAAAAAATGACCTGACCAAGAGGATGAATGTCCCTGTGAATGTCGTAGGACCCCCGGGCACCCCTGAACGTTGAATACTGTGGCCGTATCCAGCCACACCTCCTGGCCTCCATGGCAAGCAGCTTATCCCTGTTTCCCCTTAGCCTGGCAGGGCCAGCGCTCTCCGAGAGCTGGATTTTACCGTGGTTTATGCACCTTCAGTAGAGCAACTGCGGGCGACAGGCGAAGGTCTTTGCCAGCACCCTCCGGCCCCTCCCGTATCCTGTTCCGACGGCTGTACGGCACCTTCCTTCTTCCCCGGGAGGATTTGGGGCGAGCGGCCCCCGCAGAAGCCCTGGGCACCCTCGCAGGGCTCCAGCACTGCCCGCAGCCGTGCAGGACGAGGGGCAGCTCCTGCCGCCTCTCCCCAGCTCCTCCCGGGGGGCTCCGGCCCCCCAAGTGTCCCACTCGGTTGGTCCCAGCCCTTAGGTGGGTCCTCGGCCACTGGGACCGCTGTGCTTCAGGCAGGTGCGTTCAGCTCTGCGTGAGGTTTCAGCATCCCTGCGTGCCGGGGTGCTCTGATGCAACTTGTGGGATGCTCTGGAGATGGTACAGTGGATTTAAATTAAATAACACCCCGTAGATCCTTGCTTGGGATCCTCTGGTGATGGATCTTTGCCCTTTGTGGTGTTGGTGGGCTGCTCTCACTCCAGCGGTCAGCAACTAAAACCACCTTTTACTCTGACTGGTCCTGCCTGACAAGTGTGCTGCTAAACTTCTCAGCACAGGAGTTTAACAACGACAGAAATTAACTTTCCACTCGTCCCCAGAGAGGTAGGAGCTGGCGGCTCGGAAGCAGGTATTTTTATTGACTCTGCTTATTTGCAGCAAATAGCAACACTTCGTTGCAAACTATCTGATGTGGATTTTTGTCATTTATAAGATGAAAGCAAAGGCTCCTTGTAGAGGTCTCATAATGTGATTTTATGGTGTATGTGGTAGGAGTTGTTTTTTAATATTGTTCACAGCTGGATGTTTTTCTTCCCCATCCCATGCTGGGTAACCGCTCCCAGTGTAGGAAATCAGCTTCTGCCGGTTTTGGGAGGTGGGACACTCTCTTCACTCATTCCTCTCAATTTTAAAAGGTCAAATAATAGAAGAAAGATTTCCTGCAAACCCTGGCTGGTTTCCATTTTGCTGCTTATCACTTTTACTAGGAAGTTGACTCTGGCACCTGTGCTAAGACTGCCTTTAAATCCTTTCATCCAAGTCCTGGGAACTTCAAGCTAATACAGTCAGCCCAGTATGAAAGTTTAATTATTAAGACACTTTGCCTCTGTGGTGTAACTCGCCTTCAGCTTCTGATGTGGGAGTAAAACCTTCAGGTACAGTACAAACGAGGAACAAGTAGTTAATTTGGTTTTAGTGGTGATTTTGACGTTCTCAGATGAATTATTAAAGTTGTAAACACTGAAGCTGGCTAGTGCGGCGAGCGCTGAAAGGACCTGGAGGCTTGGCTCCTGGTGTGGCAGGCTGTCCATTCCTTTTTTTCTTTACATAACACTTTCTTTAACTACCACTTTCAGTTGCTAACGAAGAATATTTCAAACTAAGTGGCATTGTTTTCTTGGCGTTAAATGGTTTCTGTGAAAGGATTAGTCCCTACTAGGCCCTCATTATGTTAAATATTTCAAGGTCCAAAGAATGCTGGGTAATGGTTTGCAAATTGCCAGATGGGCTATGAGGCTAATTAAGTTTTAGTAGCAAAAATTAAGAAGTTGGGAGTCTCTTAATAGGGAAACGCTCTTGTTTTCTGCGTAAGGTTTCGCACTGCGTTACTCCCCGCATGTAGTGCTGCGGGGGTCTTTCGACGTGCCGAGGGTGCTCCCCAGGTGTCCGTTTCTGAGCAAACCAGAAGCTTCTACGTTGAGTCGACAGGGAAAGTATTGCAGGAGCAAACTGTTAGATGTGTCGTGATAGCACAGCCGTAAAACGGAGGCAGCGTCCTAGAAGAAGAGCTCCTTAATAATTATACTTGGGAGGAATGCTCAGCCTGCAGTAGACAGTAACTTGAAGTAGGATTGAGAAAACAGTCTGACAAAGAGCGTGTCCTGTAACGGCGGCGGGGACGGGGTGAAAGCCGCTGTTTGCAGGCACGGGGGCATTTGGTGCTGTTCCTCACTTATGAAAAATCAATGTTTAAAACGTGCTATCTACCCAGCAGGTAGTACAGAGTTGGGAAGAGACAAAAGCTGGAGGGTGCAGAAGCTTGTATGGTGTTTCTTAGTGCTCTTGTAGCCCTGAGTTTAGCCAGTTCTGGTTTCAGGAATTCCTGCTTTCCTGCGTGTTTTCACTTGGCTCTTGTGTTAATTTGCACCCTGCATTACCAAAGCCCTTACCCCCCCAGGTAAGGGGAACGATTCGTGAGCGCACGGTATGGTAAAGTGATTTTGGAAAGCGCTCTGTAAATACATCGGGCTTCTTAATCGGATGTTAATCTAGGAAGGCAGAAACATGCATTGTTTCCAAGAATAATAATTCCGTTCTTTTCAGAAATCCAGAGGTTGGTTGCGAGGTGATTAGCTGCGCTCCTGGGACACGCGACCGGCCGTCTCGCTGGTGACGGCTCTGTGCAAGCTGCATCTCCAGCAGCACCGAGGAGAACCGGCGAGCGGGGAGGACGTGACAGTCCTGCTCCCTCTCTCCGGCTCTGCTCGTACGCTTCAGCAGGCAGCGTGGACGGCTGCAAGAGGCTTTGGAGACCTGCAGTTTTCACAGGTTTATGTTGAAGAGGGTTGGAGATGTAAACCGTAATGTGAGCCACGGACATCTTCTGGGTTTTCCTATAAAAAAAGGAAGGCAGAAGCGTATTTTAGCAGATAGCTGGAGTGGGCTGTGAACGTTGAGCAGAGGCTTCTCTGCTCTTGGGAATTCCAGCTCTGCATCCGGGACAAAGTTTTAGGAACTTAGAGCTGGTTCCTCGTGCTCCAGCAAGACACCTCGCCCAGAAGCTTGTGAGATCAGCACTTCAGTTGTCAGCAAACTAAAAATTTCTGGTGCAGTTCAGGTCTGCTTTGGTAAGAGTGGTGGTCAGGACTGACCCTCCTTGCGTGCGTGTCTCTACCAGCTGTTTCTCTTTTGGGGGAATTCAGGACAAATAATAAGAGTATTACTTGTAATGGCAGTTAATTCTTGAGCGGTGTCAGACAGGGTTTGTTGTGAATATTCTGACTTTTGGAACTTGGAGAGATTTTTGAGGGCGTGTGAATTGGTTATCTGAGAAGAACAAGTCAACACAACCATGGTAGGGAGAAGGCAGTCGCGGGTGTTAATGCGTAAATGCCACGTTACCCTCCTGGCCACGGCTGCTGGGTGCTTTAGGAACTGAAGCTGGGATGCGACGCTGCAGACGGGCTGAGTTTGCAGCACTGGTCTCACTGATCTGTTGCTCTCTTCCAGCATGGAAAGCAAAGTTTCTTGATCGATGTTTCCATGATGTAAAATTCCTGTTCAATCTGCAGAACCAAAGTGCTGCAGTGTTGGACACGGCACCCGAGAGCATCTCGGTGGCACTGACCAGTGTCATAGTCAATGCAAAACCAAGCTTGGTTATGACTAGTTCAGAGTAAACGATCGAGTAGTGACTTTAGTCAAGGGTGGATATTGCTAACAGAAGTCAGCAGGATTATTTAAGCGCAAGCAAATGACGATAAAGTGTACCTGCCGATGTGTGTGTTTCTGGAAAGGGACTGAAGCCTACGTTTATTCCAGACCGTGTGTCTTTTGCCTTGGTTGAGGGAAGAAAGAGGCTATAAAAGATGGATTTAGGTAGCTTAGTTTTAGAAAAGACTTGAGTTCTCTTTCCAAATACTAACACCTGCATATTGGGCCACATTTCTGTGTCTGGAGAAATTCTTATATTCCCTTTAAGTTGCCTACAGCAGCTTTGTTGTGTTTATGGGCAATGGAGAGAGACTTTCCCTGTTTTTCTTGCTGTTACCCTCCAGCATGACCCCACAGTCCAAGGGAGCAGCTTCCTTCGCTCACCCTTTCTGTTGCCACCGAGTGACCTTCGCCGCCGGCGTTGCTGGCTTGGGGCAATCGCACTGTGACGCTCAGCTTCTGCTTTTAATATGGGGCTTTAATTTGAAAGGCAGTCTGTTCAGCCAGCTGGAGATTAAAAAAAGCTAAAATGGAGATGGAGCTTCAAATTCTTCCTCGCTGCTTCGCAGCCTACTGGAATCCTTTCGTTCGAGGGGAAAGGTTTATTTGTGCAATGGGTAAACATAACTGAAGCTGCTAGCTGAGCATTACTGGCGTTGGCTGTGCTGTCCTTGACTTAGCAAAAATACAGCTTTGCAAGTGGAATAAAACCCTCGGCAGAATTGCATGGCAAATGTGAACAGTACTAATGAACCAAGAATACCCCACCACCCGAGAGAAGCCAGCGCGGCTACCTCCCACGTGGAAGAATGCAGCCCTTGGGTGTGCGCAGGGTTTCAGGAGACCCGTTGCCTTATCCTTCACCGGAGGAGGAAAATAAAAGGTCAGATCACAAAACTGTAGCAAGGAGTGAGCAGTGTCACTCAGAAAAATGCACTATAAATCGATTTAATTGTCCTTGACCGGTAATGAGCTGGGGGAGCTGTAAGAGTAGGAAAAACGTCACAAGAATATGGACCAAGAGGGAATTTGCTGCTTCTAGAGCTTGGTCCCACCGTGTCTCCTGTGATCACCAGTGCCTCTGCAGCAGATGCTCCCTTTGGGAAGTCCATGGGAAACTGGGTTTGCACTGTGGATGCACAGTGCATCCCAGTGCCCTGCGGCAAACACGGGAACGACCACGGGGAAAAGGCCAGGCAGGACTCTGCTGTGTTTGGGGAAAGAAGGGACACTGCCAGCGTAATAAGAAGGAATTGCAGTTATTCATGGTGGAACTCCCCCACAGAAGTGGGGAAGGAAATGTCATTACGTACACTCTCACTACAGTATTTTGTGATCCCATGGATCCCATAAATGTGTCCGAGATGCTTGCAAAAGCTTTTCCCTTCCCTTGGAGGGCTGAATGTTTGCTGCTACCCCAGACAACTTTTCAGGCTGACATCTGAGAAGGGCAGACCTCACATGCTCTGGCAATTGTACCATTATTCTGTAGTTGAACTTTTTATTCGGTCCAAAGATATTTTGATTCACAAATGAGCAGGTAAAAGAGAACATAAACCATTTTTTATGGCTTTTTTTATTGTTCAAGCCTGGGTTCCCATGGAGTGTGTGGAAAGCAGCTAATGCTGATTCAATAAGACAGCGTCAGAAACGGAAATCTGTTCTCCTTGTGTAGTGCCGTGGGCTCCTCTGTTGTGTTTTGGGTTTTTTATTTTTTTTATAACTGGGGAGAAGTGGTAGAAACATGATGGCATTGGAAGAACAGGGTGTCTGCAAATAATTTAGACTACTGACATTAATTTGTTTAAATGTAATTCGGTGCCATGTTAGATTATCCTGCAGTGGTCTTCGTTACAAAAGAGCCTTCCTCTTCTCTCCTCTGTGTGTGTGTGTTTGTGTGTGCGTGCGCGCGCAAGCAAATGGTTGATAAAAACGCAGGGCTGGGGCATTGGCTTGTTGTGGGAGCTGAGCTGAAGTGCAGCTCAGTGAGCGTCTGCCAGGCTGGGTCCGAGGACAACCCTCCCAGCACGGAGCTGGGTCTCCTTTGCCCTGCAAATCCCCATGTTTTGGGTGCTGGCTGACACTAGACAATCTTCGTTTTCACCCGATACCTGTCTTGCTGGAGCATGGGACGTCTCCTGGTGTCCTCAGCGCATTGTAGCTCTGCTTTGCGTGATCCACTTTGTAACGACCCAGCTTGGCTCGCAGATGCCGGTCCCCTGGGCAGCAGCCAGGCTTTTAGTGCGCTCTGAGAATGTGTGTGCCCCAGAGCTTTTCTCTATTTTCGTATAAAATTTGTCATTTTATAGTAGTCATCTGGGGAAAACTGAACTGATACATTCCAGCGGTGTTTTGCACCCAGTAGTGATCTATGAAGAATAGGGACCTATCGGAGATCCCACAGACAAGGTTTCACTTGCTTCTACGCTTGGGTGAAATGAAGAGAAAACTTGGTGTGATCATGGAGAACACTCTAGCGTAGACCCAGGTAAGCCCTCGTGTGTAGCTCGTGCCTGGGCAGGTAGGCTTGGTTTCAAGCTGAAGCAAGCTCTGTTCATCCAGGCAGAAGCTCTTAAGTGGTTGGTTCTGGACTTGGTCTTCCCAAACCCTGTGCTGCAGCGGCGTTCGGTGACTGAGCGTGTAAATGGGTGTGGGTGGAAGGAAATGTGGCTAATACCTACAGGTGCTGGCAGTCCCCCCGTTGACGACTGCCGATCAGATTTGGGGGTCTCTTTGGCCTGGTTCACGACGGCTGGCAGATTTATTTCTAAAATGGCTTTCATTTATTTATATGGCATAGGCAGGGAGTTCATCAGCCACATTACACGGTATTGTCTACTGTTCACCATGGCTGCCAACCTACTGGAAATGCATTTCTTCCTTGGTCCCCGGACTGATTTTGATGCCTTGGATGAACACCCCGTTAGAGTGGAATTGGACCCTTGCATAAGGGTTTCTGCCAAGCGTCTGAGTGGGAATCGATTCAGACAATGAAATGATTTTTTTTTTTGACAGCTCTCCAGTGGGTTTCAGACGCTACTTGGGTGGTTCATAAGTTATGGACTGTGCTTTGTCCACGATGGTATGGTTTTTTGGGGTTTTGAGAATGGTGGGAGCGGAGACATGCAAGAATCCAGGGTTTGAGAACGCATTTCAGCCGCTCACCCGCAGCTCTGACCGAGGAAACGTGGCAGAGCTGCGCTGAAGCTCCCCAGATGATGGAAATGGACTTCACGGAGAGCTGCGAGTTTGGAGTGGATTTTGAGGAGCAAAGTGGGTGGACCAGAACTGGCAATTTAGTGGGATGCTTACATTTGATTCATTAGTAGCTCCGGGCCCAATAAACATTAAAAAAGCCATTAAAGTGGCAGTTAATTTTTTTTCTCTCAATAAAATTGCCTGAATTTGACAACCATGACCGATTCCCTCCGTTGCCATTGTCACGCTGCCAGTCTGCATGGGGATTAAAATTAAACAAAAATGAAGTGGCTGTGTGCTAATCTAGGATTTATTGTAGGTTTTTGTATATGAGCCCTTTCCACCATCAATGCTCTGTGAAGAGCTAGGGCTTCGTTGTCATGCCCTTAGCTAAACAAATACTTCTTTTCCCCTTGTTTCCACTGACCTGTCTCAAACTGCAGATACCATTAAGGGAAGGCACGAAACCCTGTGGATCACGGTCCCAACTACAAAGACATATTTGTGTGACCAAGTGCTGGTCCCCTGGCTCTGAAATTGGGGTGTGCAGGTCCCGGCTTTGGGGTCGTCAGCCTGCTCTGAGATAAATAAGCCACTGGCGCAGGTTTGTTGGAGGGGCTGAGCAGCCAGGGATGGCTGATGGAGCTGTAGGTATTCAGCATTGCCTGTAAGCAAGGCTCTATTTTAGGAGTTTTTAGCTTTTTTTTTTTTCATCTGTGAAAGGGGATGGTGCTCTGCTATCACTGGGGGTCTCGGGTGAAAAGCCCCTGAGTGGAAATCACGCAGATACATAGACAGAGCGCAAGCTTGTCTCTAGGACAAGCTTATAAATTAGTCCATGAATGAGGCATTAGCTGCTCTTGTCCTGTTGGACAAGATGATCAGGGCTTTTTACCCCAAGCGCAGATCCGTACAGCCCCTTACGCCGTAAGGGGGTCGAGGCTGGCCAGGCTCTGCCGCCGGACCAGGGCTCGGCTGCTCGGGTGGGCTTGAACACACAGCTCGGAGGGGCTGGATGAGGCCAAACGTGCAACCTCCCAACCCTGCGGCGAGCGAAGGCGCCTCGTCATTAACCGCCGACAGATTTGGGGACGGGGAGCTCCTTGCTGGCTGCGGTGGCTTTGTCAGTGCCCTGGGACGCCTTCGCTAGAGCTCATCTTTCTGAATTTGGCTGCCTTGCCTTATCCTCGGGACGCCGCTCGAGGCTGCGGGGCCGTAAAGCCGGACGGATTTTCCAAGCCTGGCAGCAGGAGCACGTGGGAGCTCGGGCAGAGCCACGCGGGGCTCGCCAAATCCCCTTGCTGGGCATGTAATTGAGCCACTATCTTCTGCGCCGCAGACCCTGAACTGCCTGCTTGCATTAAGTTCCTGAAAATTGCAGCTCGCCGGTACCAAGATGACCAAAATGAGGGTTCTTGATCCTTTTGTCACCTGAAAAAGAGAAATCGAAGTGGTGTTGAGGCTAAGGAAGGTACAACCTCTGTTTTCAGGACTTGCTGCGTGTTGTCCCTGTTAGGCTGGGTCTGTGGTGAGCTGGATGCGTCTCCGTCTCCCACATCCAGGCTTTTGGTTGCCGAAAGTAAAGCAATAGCAGTGGCAGCAAAATCCTTGACAAGATGCAAATTGTCTTAAACATACTGAGAGAAAGAAGAAAAAGAGCTTTGTATGCATTAATCTAAGAAAAAAATGGATGCTTTGGCTCATGCAGCTGAAGGCACTCTGCTATAGATCTTCGCAGAAGCCTTTGTAGTCTGGAAAAGCTGTGTTTGGGTTTTGCATCTGTTGCCTTTAATAGCAGACACATTCTGGTCCCAGTTTTCCCTGCAGTCCGTCGCCCGTCTTTAATACGGGGTTTAGTAACAGAGGCAGCACTTGCGTTAGCGTGAGCTTAGTGCGGCAGTCGGGGTTCATTAAACTACATTGCTGGCTGGATAAGACTACGCGTCCTATACGAAACTTTCTTTGCCTTGGGCCCTTCCGGAGCTGGAAGGAGGGAATGGACTGAAGCCAGGCTCTGCGCAAGAAGCAGCATCTGCAAATTGGGTAGTTAAGTGCCTGCAGAGCGCCCTGCTGGAGGAGGATTGCTGGCAGATTTCGGCAGCCCTGATTTTGGCACGCTTGCCTTCGGGGTCACCTAACTAGCAGGAGGAGATGCTACCTTCCTACCACGTAACCTCTGACTGGGCTGCTTTTTTTCTTTTTTTCCCCTCTAATGAGAAACCTGGAGCCTCACAGGCTGTTTAATTACAGTGCAAGATGTGAAGCGTGACTAAAGCAGCCCCTGTTCTCCAAAAGCTCGTGTTTCTGCAGGCGGGTCGGCTGCACCAGCACCCTTTGGGGCTCCCCGGGGCAGCCCAGACGAGGGTGGGGGTCACTGCCCGCCTTCGGGGCGATGCGGAGACGGGGTTGAGATGCCCCTCGTGGTCGTGTGTGTTTGTGCCTTTCCACAGAGGGAGCTCTGGTCAGCTCTGAGGAAGCTGAAGGCCGGGTTGGGGGGTGAAGGCCCCTCCAGGCTGTCTGGCAGCCAGTCTCTGCCAGTTTGGACCCAGGGAGTGGGATTCACCTCACCCAGTTGCGGATGTCTGCGGCTGGGCTGATGGTTCAGGCCCTTTGGTTTGCTGGTGGAGGCGGAGCAGGACTCATCTGGGTGCTGCCTTTCACCCCACTGCAGAAACGCTCCCTCCCTCCACCTAAGGCGTGCGCGCAGCTGAAGCGCGGGGGGGAATTGTGCTCCTGTGCCCACTGCAAAAAGGAATTTCAGCCTCTGCGTCCTGGTGGATTTTTTTAGGGAT
>NW_010521178.1:0-814 GCF_000687285.1 Phaethon lepturus
AGTGATAGATTTCTACATATTTTGTCGTCATAACTTACGCTTTTTTTCAGTTGATCCATGTTGTCTGAGCAGGAATCTTCTCATGGGCAAAATGCTTCACTTTTTACATGACTCTTAAATGCTCCAGATAACTTTCGCAAATGTATTTATTATTGCAGGTTAAAGATCAAATTTGTGATGAGAATTAGTATCCGTTAGCTAAAATAGGAACTACTACTTTTAAAGTCGGCCACACAGATCACTAACCGAGTTGCTTCCTTATCCTGTCAATGCAGGCAGTACATACATTTATGCTAAAAGGTTATTTTTTATTATGAACACCAGTATCCCTAGCAGAACCATTTTCCATTTTTATATGTTAATGCAAATGTATTCTGTGTTAAGTTAGGGTTGGTTGTTTTGATGTAAAAAGGCATTTGATGATTATTAAACATTTACTGAGCTTTTCTCGTAAGCATTTGACTCAGAAAATGGTGATCAGACTAGATTAGCAAGTTGAAATTTGGTAGAAAAATGCAGGGTACTCATCAATTTAAGTCTTTACCTTTCCGTTAATATGATAATGTTGATTACGTTCCAGATTTCAGCCAAGATATTTATGCTGTAAGAATTCAATTTCTCATGTTTGCTTTTATGTTTAAACTCATCGGGGAGATCAACTTACTTGATGTTTTGGTCAACTGATTAATTTGGGATCTGTGTGTACCAACACTTGGATGTTCTCCAAAAAAGTAATGATTTCTTAACTCACTTTTTAACATTTTGTGTGCCGCAGACTTCCACTGAAATTTTAAGTTTTCTTTTACATTCCTGC
>NW_010521178.1:852-29924 GCF_000687285.1 Phaethon lepturus
GAATAGATAATGGAGGATTTTTAATTCCAGACTCACCTAATACTGTTTATCTGAATTACTTTTGGACTGTAATACAGCTTAAGATGGTTTAAAGCCAAGTTATTGAAGTAGTTCAGCCTCCAAACATCTGTGGTTGTAAAATGGATCCTCTCCAGCTGCTAAGGTGACACTTTTTTTCAGTGTTTCTCCCAGTGCTTTTGTAATGGTTATCTTAGTTCTCTTATTTGAACTTCAAAGAAGAAATCGTAGGATTATGTTGCTAAATGCATGAAGTTTGAGTCTGAACTCGTCTGTGCCCCTGTGCGTCAGTGCAGTTCCCATCAAGTTCTAGAGGGATGCATGTAGTTTTTAGAAGAAGCACAGATTTTGGAAGAATGCGTGTTCCCACCCCAGAAAAAAAAGAATTTTCAAAGTCAATAAAGTGGTGAGTATTGGAGCTCCAGCAGTTTCACTGTATTTGCTCAGACTTTACTTTGAAATATTACTTAAGAGGATAATATTGAGGATGACCTTCACTGTAACTTGTAAGTTTGTAATCCTAATGAGCTCATTTTTCCAATCATAAATTATAAAACTAGCAAGTAAGAAAGCATTCACATTCCGACAGTTGTGTTCCTTGGTGTCTGGCTAGTGCAGCCACATTTTCATTGTGTTTTTTCTTTTCTTTAGCATACCCTCTCATCCCGCACTAAAGTGGAGAATCATTTATTTGGTTGGTTGGTTTGCTAAGGTATTAGTGTTACGATGTTTTCGGTGCCTACTAACTTCCTAGACACTGTATTTAAGCAACAAACTTACAAAGAGCTTTGTACTTTACAAGATTTTACCAGACTCCTGACACTTGACTTAACAGAAAAAGTTTGACAAGAGCTAGAATGAAATCGTGCTTCATTCTCAGCAGTTTTAGGTATTAAAGAAGGTTTCGCAGAAAGTCATGCGTATCGATGTGTTGTTGAGACGTGACTTTTCAAATGTAGAATTAGCTGCTCGTTTCAGTAAGAAGAAAACTCCTGGGCTACTGAACTGATCTTGAAGATCAGTTGAAATGAAAGTGTTTAAGAAGTAAATATTTTGGGAATTAAAAGGCAAAACAATTTACTGAAAGTCTTAATTGAAGGGGAAAAAATAGAAATATCTGCGTGTTCTTCTGACACAGGTAGCCCACTGGCCATCATGGTATTACAGATAGTAACACCTGGAAATGGTTCTGGTGAGCCCTGGAATCCAATTCTGCATGTGTGCTCATCCATAAATCTATTTAAATCAATTGTGGTGTAGTTCTATTACTAGACAACAATATCTGTTATATAAAGCTTGGCGTAGCTATGGTTTAACCCTTTTTTCTTCTTTTTAAATATTCCATTAACTGCAGAACAAAAATTGACACTAAATCTCTTTTCTCTTAGACTACTGATGGTAATTTTTTCCTATCTCCAACTATTCAGCTATTTCCAGTTACAAGTTTACCGTTTCCTTCTTTTTGTTAAAACGATGCTCTCTGTCATGCTCATTCAGTGCTCCATTCCCTAAATACATAGATCAGCTGAAGCCACTGCAAAAATAATTGTTTCCCCTTCCAAGTGCTCCAGCTGGGATGTCACTCTGGGAGCAGATTCTGCTGTTCTCAGAAACACACCCGTAGAACAGAGCATGCAGGACCAGAACCACTTCATTTCTATCTCTCGTTTTTCTGGCAGCGTCTTCACCACATGTAATTAAAAGTTGACTGTTGTAAAAATTGTACGTAGGAGTATGAATAAGAGTTTGATTTATATATATTTTAACTGTGATTAGGTCTCCAATCCTGATTAAAGCTTAGCTGGAAGTCTATTAATAATGGGTTTGGGAATTCTTGGAGCTGAAATGAGGAATAGGCCCTGTAACGACCATTTTAGTAGCAAATTTCATGTTAATGTTCATAGTTTAGACTGAAGATTTGTGTTCCTTGTAATATTGTAAGGGCAAGATACAAAAATATAAGAAGATTCAATGTGTGGGAGGAATTTCTGTGTTTTTTCTAGGAAGTAAAATTTTTCATAGATTAAAACCCTTCTACTTGGAGTATATTTGAAGCCTATATATATATATATACACACATACACGTTTGTAAAAACCAGAAACCTCTACCACCATTTGGGAGCTAGATGCTTAGTTAGTGAACATGTATCAGAACTTGCACTCTAGTTCTATATGCAGACTTGTGCTTTTCGGAAAAGGATCGCACTCTGCATCTGCATTGGCTTTTGGGTTGTTTGGGTGGTGGTTTTTTGGTGGGGTTTTTTGGGGTTGGTTGGTTTGGTGGGGGTTTTTTATTTGTTTTATCCTGGACAATGCGCGTTTGTTCTATAATTATACAGGCTGCTGTAGGTGGATGAGAAGCCTGTATTTTATCTGGTCTTCCTCAGAGGAATTGGTGCAGATATTTCTCAGCTCTTCTTCTGTTACTGGTAATAGAGATCCTTAGTTCACGGTGAATTCCAAGGCCAGTATCAACTTCCAAAAAAAGTCATCTTGACGGATTACTATGTTGATGTAGGGGCAATTAATATATGTAAACAATTGTTTAGAGCTTTTGCACAGTATTTTGACTAAAAAAGTAGTTTTGTCCTTTCAAAAGTATATAGGACCTGTATCTCATATGCAAGTATACCTCGTAATATGCAAGTATACCTCGTAATATGCAAGTATACCTCATTCTGCAAGTCTGTTATGGAGAAAGATGTTCAAATTCAGTGGATTTTGAAAACACCAGAACTACGCGTAGCCCCAGACATTTCACAAGCTAACAGTCACTTGGGCATGAAGTGCTTCTGGATGTATATAAAGGTCTTCAACTGGTCTTCAGCTCTTTACAGAGATTTCTTTTACTGCAGAACAAGAAATTACCGTTTCATTTTATTTTGAATGTTTGGTACTTTCCATTTATATTGAACGTAATGTAATAGCAGTAACTCAGAGTTAAGCTTTTGAGAGCACAGTGTTCTTCACAAGGTTGATGTAATGTATGTTACTAGCCTGTCTCCTGTGGTGCCTACAGTCACATTTTGCCTCCATGTTAGTAATGCCTTCGGTGCTAATGTAACAAACAAGGTGCTGGTAAAATGGTAGCGTTTAGGAAGGTGTCCTTAAGCTACACAACTTCCTTCTTAGACAGAAGAGATATTAGTATGAGTCATCTTTAATAACAGTTGACAGAAACCTTCTTGTCACATAGCAAATTGCCGAACCTTAGAGCTCCTGCACACCTAAGAGCACTGAAATGAGTGTTTAGAATTCTCTCCAGACCAACAGCGATGCCAAATGTTTTCTAGCGGAGCTTATTTATGTGGCTACTTGTGAGATGAGCTGTGTGTGTAAGTAATGCTTTCTGTGGTGTTCTTTTGTTTCTGAACTTTCTTGATTTTAAAACATAATACTCTGTTGCAGTTGCATGGTGCAATTTTCTTCAGCAATGATATTTGTCATTCAGCATCATGTTCACAAATCCTCCACTGCTGACTTGCTCTCTTGTGCAGATCAGCAGTGGCTGACTTCATTAATGTCACAACTCCTTTTTTCTGCTTCCCCAAGCATCTTGCTCATATATACCAAAGCGCAGCTGAGATACCTGTGCTGTGGGGGACGTCTTTTTCCTTTCATTACCAAGCCACCATAAGACAAGACCAGACGTGCAGATTGCTTCACAGAATGGAGGAGGAGTATGGGCACTGTTGCAGAGGGTTGTTATTCTGCACAAGACCGCAGCGTGACACGAAGTGAGTCTGTGTGGCGTATTTCTTCCTGACCTTCTACATCATTGTGTTGTGGGGCAAAATGCAGCAGCCAGTAAGCAAGTTGTGCTGGCAGAGTCTCCTTGAAGCTTTGAGTGTTTTTAGGTATTTACAGATGTTAGAAACCAGGGTATGAAGTGTGGGATGAGAGTTAACAGCCTTCCTCAAATGAAAGCAAGTTTTTTGGAAAAAATGAAATCACTAGCAGATGTGAAAGGCAGGTACCTATCTCATAACCTCAGTAAGAAAGCACTTGATATGGGAGAATATAAAAAAGGATATCCATTGAACCGAATATAATGCAATTCAGCCATAGGTTAAAGAAAGGTCATTTTCTTGCCTTGTTGGCTGGAAAGAGACAGCAGAACCCGAGCATATAATTGTGTTCTGTGACAGTAAAAGGAGCCTTTTGGTGCTTTGGGAAAGGAAAGTGACATTTTTCTTGCTCATGAAAGAAACACAGCTTCACATTAAACGTGTACTACAGTGCTCCCAATGTAAATAGAATTAACATGAGCAGAATTGTTATCCGCACAACGTCCCTGAGGAAAAATGATTCACCAAGACAACAGCACAACCTAATATTAAGGCAGGTATAATGATTGTGATTTTTTCTTTAAATGTAGCTAGCATAGATACGTGTGTGTGTATTTACATATATGTAAAAGCAGCAGACAAGAGCCACATATTTCAGTTTCATCTTTCTCTGTCTTTCTCCTTGCTCTGATTTTTCAGCTGAAGAAAGAGAGCTGAGCTAAATGGAGTCATTGCCCAAGTGCTAAGGAGAACGAATTCTTGCCAAGTGCTTTAGCAGGGCACTCATAGTAATAGTAATGTATTGGGTATATTGATACAAGGGCTTAAGTAGCTAAGCGTTTTGAGAACTTACTCCAAAAAATGAAACGTGGCAGGGTTTCCTTTCTCTTACCTTATGTACCCAAGGTAGGGTTGTAGTCATCCCGGTCTCCCTTGGTATTTGTTGGGGATTACAGAGGCTGTTGATGTCTTTCTGAAGGTTCATTCTCCTTCTAGCACCTAAACAGGAGAATAGGACCACTTGATTTCTTAGACACCTCTGTTTAGTTTCTTGTTTTGTCAGAAGAATCAGTTGCAGCAAACTCCCGTATACTATTGAACTGAAATTGCTTATTGCAGAGTACCAGTTTCCAAAAAAATTTGTCTGCTTCAGTTCGTTCTGTGGTGTTCTTGAAAAGACTACTATCGATAGAGGTGCCTAAATGTAGAGAAAGGACAGCATTTGTACCAGAAGCACTTAGTCTGAAAAGACATGGGCAAACAGGATTTGGTCAGTAACTCATGGAAATTTTTCTTTTTATCCTGTCTAGGATTATTAAGAGGTCCTACTCAGAAAGTGCTTTATGTAGTAATGATTTACTAAATACAACAGCCAATTGTTTCTAAGAAAACTTTTTGAGTAGAAATTACTATTTTCTAGTGAGATAAGAATTTTTTTTTTTGTACACATATCAAAATTTGCATGTGCTTCAGCGCAGTTCCTGAAGTTCTTGGTTTCTTTCATACATAATTGAACAAATGCATGTTCAACGTTGAACCTCTCTCTGAATTTGTATGGCATTTTTGTAGCTACCTGAAAAGTTTTTCCTAGTATGGAATGATACATTAGTATGGAACTAAATGGCCAAGTCCTTTATAAAGCCATAATGAACATGGCTGAATCCCCATGTCTGTCGTCTCTCTTCCACCATGAGGGAAAGCATACATGAAAAGAAAACATGTAGCTTGCCTAAATTATCTCTACCAGGGGGGTGGGGATTACAATTTCAGAGGCTGATTTTAAAAACAGGCAGGAAGATTTCAATTGCAATTTACCATGTTAGAATTGTTTAAATGTAAAATCAGTGCCTACCTGACAGTGTCTTTTTGCAGAAGAGGTGCCACATTTTACGGGAAAATTTGCTCACAAAGATGTAGGCAAGAGGCTACTTGTAATGAGAGTGCAAAAACTGTCCATGATGTTAATAGCAGAATATTTTAAGCTTAAACAATAGAGGAAATTATTTCCTGTTCTAAAGTCCAAATAAAAGAAGGTTCTGGCATACAAGACTATTATTCCACAAACGCACTAGAGCCATAATTGTATGGCTTGGTCTGCTACATTTTGTTATATAGGTGAGCCTTTAGACATAAAGCTAGGGAATATTCCCACTCTTCAGTGCCAGCACAACGTGCACTGTCCTTGTGGAGTGCTAAAGAAAATGGTATAATCAATTTGTGAAAACTGTAAGGTTGTGGATGGAGAACTTACCTTAAATTAATCTCTGCCAAGAAGGCTCCCACAGGCTGGTAAAAATGGATAGATGCATAGTAGGCTTCCAGATTGCACTACGGAATGTTCCTGGTACTTGCAGGAGAAATTTCTAGCAAACATCCATTACAAAGGATTCTTTATTGAAATGAGAACAAAGGTTCCACTAGAAAGATCTCTGAGGATTCAAATGTACCTTTTCATAGGTGACATGCTGATACAAGCCAGTTCTCGAGGGGTTGCATCAAGGCATAAATCAGCAGTAATTTCAACCCTGCAAGATCATAGCACTATCATGAACAGAAAGAAAATCAATCTGACACCAGCTCAAATAATAGCAGTTCTGGGAGTCACAGTATATAGTACAAGTCCATTGGGAGGGTCTGCTTGTCAGAACAATGGCACTTGAAGACACTGAATACTTTGACAGACATCAAAGCAAGAAGAAAAGGAACAGTAAGATCAGTTCTTGGGCATGATGGTGTCAGGCACGCAGATAGCAACCTGAGTGATACTTCAAATAAAGGTGATGCAGATTTTGGTCTTGTTGGTCAGGCAGTAGTCAGTTCTTCTTGCAAAAAGTACTTCAAATGCCTGAAAAGCTTTTTAAGTTTTAACTTAAAATGGTGATGTCAAAACTGCATAATAATTGATGGTATTTCTTCCTTGAGTTAGAAGAGCAAAAATTAAAAAAAAACTAAGTATTTGGGAGAAGACTGAAAAGTTCACTTTCTATGTGTAGTGAGTAACAGTGGCTTCGTAAAAGTTCTTACACACACTGCTGTGGTAACTTGTTTCAATATCTGTATACTTGCAAGACATTAAACTATAGATCATACACCTACTGTAAGTACACCAACGTTTTGAGCCCGTACTGGAAATAAACTTGTTGCTAAAGCAATGCTTCTTCTAGAAATCCTGTAAGTTCTAATGTAGCAAAAATAAATGACACGAAAAAGGTCATCAATCTAAATATGAACAAGCCACAGCAAAGCTGAGGAGTGGACAATACTAGAGAGATTCTGATAATATTTGAGATAACATGTTCCATTAGCAATATTCAACTGGAGGTGGTGAGTGGTGTCAGCATTTTGTTTCAGAGATTTTTGTTAAATGGGATTTTTTGTTTTTGCAAGTGCAAGAGAAAATTACTAAGGCCTCCTGAGATCTACCACAACACATTGTGGGGTCTTTCTTAGAGAGGAGAACGAAAACATAAGAATAAGAAATTTAAAGAAAGAATTTTTCTTATTCTTTTTAAATAAGAAAAAGCCCAAACAAAACTTACCAGGAAAATTCCCTTTTCGTGACTTTGTTCACTGATCAACTGATCCAAGTTTTTGTCTCATCAAGTGTCATGGTACTTTGGCTTGTTCTTATGCTTTGATAGTCCATAAATACTCTGAATAAGTCTAGTTTGTTCAATGAAGACTTCTTTATTCTAATTAGAAAGAGGAAAAATGAAAATATAGACAGAATTGTCAGCTGAATGCTTTTAATCGCCATTGCCAAGGCATCCTAGTATCAGTGACAATCTAATACTTGAACTGTTTTTCAGATGCTCCATGGTATTGATGTGTTGTAAATTATTCTCATGTGCTAACCTTATTGTGCTACAAAATTTAAATTGGTATCTCAAAAAATTAATAATACCTAAATGGAACATGTTATTTTCAATTTTTGTAATCTCTGAGCTACTAAATTGGATTTTAAAAATTACATTGTTGCTAATTAGGTCTTACTGGGTCTTCTTAATTAAGCACACAGTTGGAAAAGAGACATAGCAATAATTATCTCAATTTGATGGCTATACAATTTGCATTATCAACAAATAGCCAAAGCACAATTCAATTTTCTTGTCACATGTAAATGAATACAGTACTTGCCACATGTCGATGTATTTTAGAACAGCTTACCTTCCAAAGGTATGCCGTTTTAATACTTCTTTCTTTATACTTGCGTGCTCCTAGATGACATGAAGATTCCATTTTTCTTGCCAGCATATACATAAGTATGTGTATGCCTCACTGTTGTATGATATTGTTAGATAAATGATAGCACTTGCATAGTGTGTATATATATAAAAACCCATTGTGATGTTGTTTACCTCTTTAGTTCAGAAGAGCTCCAAGATTAAACTGTATTTTCAAGGAACTTTGTTACTAAGTGGAGTCTCCTAATTTTAGGTTCTTACAATGCAAAATTATGCTCTTGACACTAAAACAGTAATCATAATGGTGGAGAGCAGCCTGAGCTTCCATTGACAAGCATTTTAACACTTCATCTGGATATATTTGGTACAAAGAAGTGCCCGATACGTATTGGAAACACCCTGTACAACGGGAGGAAGCTTAGTTTCCCAGGCATACTTGAATGTGAGGCGGAACATCCCTTTCTCCAATTCTGCTCTACTCTCTTCTTATAATGTCTTTTGCTAAGAAAATACAGCTCTGACCATACTTCCTCCTTAGAGTAAAAAATGGCTTCGGAGAGATCCATATAGGAATATTGGTCCTGTAATCTCAACCTATGCTCTTCTATAGACCAAACTTCCTTTACCTCTTTAAGTTAGGAATTAAGCTGCAAAGGCATTAGATGACATGCCCTTGTGTTCTGTACCAGATCTGTAGATGTCAAGCACTTCGCTAGTTTTACTTAAGCCCAGACATTTTCACGTTCTGCAAGATTCCTAGTTGAAGCATCGAGATGCTGGGATACTTCACAGTATTTTCATTATTTGAAATTGTAAGTTCACGCCAGGAGTTACCCTGCAATATAATCAGGAATTGTATTTCCTAAAGTACAGTTCTTCAGAAACAGTTGGAGTTCAGGAGATATTCTGAACCTGTCCGGGATTTATCATCCTGAATCATGGATGTTCTTTGTCCCACAGCAGTAGAGCTTGATCTTTTGTGCTTGAACCTCCGTTACTTATACTTACTAACATCAAATGATGGGTTTCCAAAAGAAAACATCAGTGAGTTGTGTGATTTTTACAGGCAGTGGCAATTCTCCAAGTAAAGTGAAGGGCACGTGTTGGCCAAGAATTCTGTGTCACAGTTGAGTAGCTGACATAACGTATGTTTTTCGTTTTGCTTTCAGTCTTGCCATATGCCACAAAACACTGCAACCACCTGACTTTCTTTACAGTTTTATTCTGCAGTGTTTTTCTCTCTGAAACTTTGGATAAAATGGGCAACACTTAGAATTACTTCGTTAACTAGCATTAAATTAGACTTTGACTAATTTTGAATGAAGATCATTAAATGTGAAAATGAACCTTATTTCACTTGCATCTATCACAGTGACAGATATAAATGTATGGGCAAGTATAATCCATCCATAGGTTAAAACAGCATATCCTCTAGGGAGTGTGTTAAACCTCTGGTATGTCCCTGAAAACTGCATTTTGCATTTATATATCTGATTTAGAAAGATACGAAAACCCCCATATTCTTGCAAAGTTTTCTTTTGTCTGTACATCTGCTCTTCCTAAGAGGCACTATTGTAGTCCACTTGCAGGAATAACACAATGTCTCAATATTTCACAATCTCACTCATATACAGAGAAATACTGGGCACGTCATACCTAGTGATCCATATTTCATTATGTCATCTTCAACCATTTTTTTTGATGTGTTGATATTTTACGATCCACAGAAAATGTTCATGTGAATTTTGGTTGCTTCTTGTTGTTTTTTTGTTTTTTGGGGTGGTTTTTTGGGGTTTGTTTTTTTTGTTTTTGTTTTGTTTTTTTAATTCTCAGTCTCTTCAGACAGTCTTCTAGGGATGGCTTTCAATCACTCTTTTTTGATTTTAGTATGACTTTTTTCCTGCTAGTGGAAAGTATTATCTGCTTCCATCCTGCAGACTTTAAACAGACTTTCCATATTTCTTCATAGTGCTGTCTAATTCCGTGCACCATCTAGAAACATAATTTTTGTACCTGCTCTACTGCTGCTCAGCTATTTTAGCTGGTATCTTTCTCATTGCATATTAACTATTCTGTAAAACAGAGAAGTTTAAGGATGACATAAGGACTTCTTTTGTTTATAATATCTAAACAAATATTTGAGGGATATAGTTTTGAAGGTATGTACAAGGTCAGAGTATTTTTTCCTTTTTTTTTTCCCCCCGATATTGCTTTTCTCAAAGGTTTAAATCAAGAGCGTTTGCTTTGTTTTGCCTTTCATATTTTACAGTTTTGTATTTCAGAAAAGACTTGCAGAATAAAGGTACTATTCTTTTTGCCTTCAGCAATCCAAAGCAGAAATACCTGCTTACTAGTTCATTTTCAGAAACCAGTGGTCTGAAAAGGTAATAAGCAAATGGTAGCTTTCAGATAAGGGTATATGTTGAAAGAAAAGAAATATAGGAGAGAATTGAGCAAATGTGGAGCTGGGGTTTGTAGTTGATTGAACGGCTCTCTGAGAGTGAAAAATGGAATTACAGGAGGCTTTCCTTCTGAATTTAGGTTTTGAATATATACAAACAAGGACTGTTTCCAGGTTATATTTTAGCATCATAACTGTAATTACTTTTCTGTTTAGTTTGGAATATCTGGGTATTGGACATGCTGCTTAGTTGAGGCCAAAGAAGGTTACAGTTCTTCATGTTTTTGCTCTTGTACGCTTCTGGAAGACCCTGTTCAGTTACGTGAAACTCATTATCATCTGTACCCTGACCTCTCTAAATAAGTGGACTTACTGGTGACCAACTGAGTGTGCCACTGGTGATTTGATGGGGTTGATGGTGAGTAATCAGTATGGAAATTTGCTCATTAAATGGGCACCCTATCAGAGCAGCCTCATTTATTTTTTTTATTTAAACAAAGCACTATTAGAGCAACGTGATCTCTGTGGCACGGCTGTATTTGAGTACGGAGCCTCTCTGCAGTGTAAATGTATGCAGTGAGGCTTTTTATAAAATGCCTATGGATTAGTATGGGCACTGCAAACAGCCTCCTCACGGGCTTTCTTCTAAGCCACAGTTATCCTAATGTTCTTGTGCTTCAGAGGAAGCAGGATTCTGATCTAAGCAGAACATGAATGTTAGATGGTTGATGTAAGAGGATTTTGATGCAGGCGAAATGTGAAAGTAGTTTCTAATAACACGTACAACATGCATTTAGAAAGTTGCATAGATCATACGTTAAAAATATAAGTCCATATGCATATCTATATTAGTTCAGTTTCTTAAAAGGTGGTGCTAATAGAACTTCTTGGCTTTTTTTGGATTTGCAATAGTGTCTCTGTGGATTTAAATGATTAGCTGTGTATTCTTCTAAAAATCTAACTGTAAATTGTATATGATACCTGTTTTAAAGTATGGTTGAGAATTACTTGCTATTCAGTGCCTAAATAGATTTTTCATGTATTTATATGTTTATATGTATAATAAATATACAATATTTATATACTTCATAATATTTTTGGTTAAATATTTTGAGAAGCCTTTCAATGACAGAACAGTGATGGAAAGGTCAAAAAAGTGCTGCTCCTTGTGAGGAGGAGAGCATTAAGACACTTCTGCAAAGGTCACTTACAGGAACTGTAAGCTTTTATGAGGCTTCTGCTGACAAGGTCAGCCCGCTATTGATCGGCTGGGTACTTTGTTCAGTTGCTTGAAGGCCAGTTATTTGAAGAAACCTGTGTAAACATCCGGGCAATATTCTTTTTACTCCTGCCCTATTCCAGCATTTTGGGTTGTTTATTTTGTCGTCTTTTTCCAAACAAAATATGAAATAAGGGTAAAGTATTTCACTGCCAGTGTTGAAATTCACGTTATCATAACATAACTGAGTTTCTTACTATAGAAAAGCTTGAAGTTTTGATCTATTTTTTTATCGGGCTTTCCTGATTTGTAACAGCATTTTTTGTTGAAAAATTCTACGAAGTATTTTCCTAGTTCTTGCAAATTATTTATCACCTGCTTTCGTATCGGGCCAGGTAGCAGTGGGTTTATGAGATGTTAATGCCCAAGCGCAAATAAAGGAAGCACTAGTTCAGTCCGTGTGCGAGAGGAAGTCGAAGTTTGCTGTGACGTGTGACGCTCTGGTGCGGTATCTCCAGCCCTGACGTGACCCGTTAGCACCACAGTGCTTTAGATGCCTTTGGTAAAATTGGCTTGGGGAAGGAAGCAACGAGTTAGCCAGGTAGGCTGAAGATTTTCATCCTTCGGGTGGTGAGGGAGTAGGCAACTCGGGATCTGTCTGCATTGCATCTGTGTCTGCATCCCTCCGCCGTAATGGGTGTAAAACTTCATGTTAGGTCTTCCTGGTCTTGTGCAGCACGCGCTGAAGATGGCGAGTGTTACAGTCTGGCGCGTTGGGCGGCTTGGTGACGGCGTTACGCTGAGAAAAGCCGCGCTGCGGCTTCGTGCGCACGTGCCAGGCCCCTACAGCCCTGCAGCGGGAAAGACGCTCGTGTGTGGCCATGGCAGGAGACGATAGTAGAGTCCCCGCGCAAGGGGAGTGTTGTGGTAAGGTTGTGATATTCCTAAGTTGGTCGTGTTTTTTAATCATTCTTGCCCTTACATAATAAGGCCTGTATCAGGAATAGTGTGGCCAGCAGGAGTAGGGAAGTGATCGTGCCCCTGTACTCGGCACTGGTGGGGCCGCACCTCGAATCCTGTGTTCAGTTTTGGGCCCCTCACTACAAGAAGGATGCTGAGGTGCTGGAGCATGTCCAGAGAAGGGCAACGGAGCTGGTGAGGGGTCTGGAGCACAAGTCTTATGGGGAGCGGCTGAGGGAACTGGGGTTGTTTAGTCTGGAGAAGAGGAGGCTGAGAGGAGACCTTATCGCTCTCTACAACTACCTGAAAGGGGGTTGTGGCGACGAGGATGTTGGCCTCTTCTCCCAAGTAACCAGTGATAGGACAAGAGGAAATGGCCTCAAGTTGCGCCAGGGGAGGTTTAGATTGGATATTAGGAAAAATTTCTTCACTGAGAGGGTGGTCAGGCATTGGAACAGGCTGCCCGGGGAGGTGGTGGAGTCGCCATCTCTGGAAGTGTTCAAAAAACGTGTGGATGTGGCGCTTCAGGACATGGTTTAGGGGACATGGTGGCGCTGGACTAATGGTTGGACTTGATGATCTTGAAGGTCCTTTCCAACCTTAGTGATTCTGTGATTAATAAAATGACAGCTTTTAATGGGTTATTTCATGGAGCTGCTACCTTAATTTAGCTTTGAGAAAATGCACGTCCTTACACATGAGAAGAGCACATATGAAAGTAAGACAGTGAAGGAGAAGACCTGGAATATGTAATGAATCTAATATTAATCGCTTACATTAAATGATACTGTCTGTCCTCTGCCGTGGTTAACCTCATTAAATGTATTTCTGTTACAAACTGTTCTGACAAAAAATGAAGGCCTTGGTTATTAAACCTTGTTTTAAAAGAATAAAAATAAGTCTTTGTTAAGTAGTTGGTTTGCTGCAGCCTATGTTTTACAGGTCTCTGTGCATCCTAATAAATTTTTGTTTCTTGTTTAAAAAAATAATAGTATTGAAATCTCCTGCAAAATAGATGTGCAGCAAGGTTATTTTTTAGGAAGAACTTCTGTGTACTTTTTTTCCCCCCCGTGAGTCAAGGTGCGTAAGTATACTATTAATTTTTCCAGTCATGAGCTAAATTTGTCAGGTTCGTTGTTTTGCACGTTTGAAAGGGGGATGCATCACGTGCATCTGAAGCTGCTTCCACTTGTTGCCTTCATGGCAAGATTTATTTCTTGTCTACTGCATCTTCTTAGTAGAGGCCCTTAATTTCTCCTCATTTTCCTCTGGCTTCTGTAGCATCGTCTCCATTTGTTCTGTCAGACAGAATATATAGGAAGGCTTTTTCCTGTCAGTAACCATTTCTACAGTGTCATCAGGTAATCCTTTAAGCTAACTCTGTGCTTGTAAGTCACAGCACCTTTGTGTTCTTCTGTCGCAGATCAGACTATTAAAGCAACTCATAAAATAAGTACTGAACTTCTTAGGCAATCATAGGCAATGTGGGCAAAGAACAGTAAATTATTTAGGCAAATAGCTTTTGAGAAGGAGATAGTGCTCGTTACTAACTTGTCTACAGAAGCATTTTAACATCAACTTGACACGGTGCGATCAATCCAGAGCGCAGAAACGTGTGTTCATTGCTGGAGCCCCATGACACGCTTGTCAGCTGGCCTTGGTCTCTGGCAGACTGGCAGCTCCTTAGTTTGTCTTTTTAGTTCTCTCTCTCTTGAGGAGTTTTTTATTGACTTGGGCGCTTTCAAGCCCGCTTTGAGTAGGAGATGTGAACTGGGTTTTGGTTTTGTGGGTTTGTTTTGTTTTTTTTTTTAATGCTAGAGCTCATTAGCCAGGTGCTATTTGTTTCTGGAGAGCTATTCCATCTTAGGTTAAATGATTGGTTGAAACTGCCTGAGATTTTGTGTTTCAAGCAAAGATGTGTCTTTAACCTCTTTCTCCAGCTAGCGTCCTGAAACGTGGGGAAGGGAAGGCACGCGCTCCACAGTGTTGCTTCTACCGTAGTGCTCCGTCTCCCTTCCTGCCATCCCTCCAAGTGTTCTGTGGGGCTGGATTTTCTTCTGCTGCTACTATGTTAGAAGCCTTCTTCCCTCTTCACATCATGCACAGTGTTTTCCACTCTTGCTGAGGAAGGTGGTCCTTTCAAAAGTATGGGGAAGACACAAAAGCAGGAGATGAAGTTTTGCGATGCTGGAACACAGTGACAACCACCATCAGCTGTTTCTCAAAAATTCAGACAGTTTCAGAAGTTAACCTCATTGCGTATAGCCCTCTAACAAAAAGTGCTTTCTGTGTGTTTTTGTATGTTTACCTTTTGTGTGTTTTCACTTTTTCCGTGGTTGCTTTTGGAGATTCATATTGTACGCTCACAGCTGGCAGTGTGTGGGGTTAAAAGTCCTTGTTGCAGATGGGACATGGGTTGAAATCAAACTGGGTATTAAACTTGCTTCCCTGTGCTGCTGACCTTAAAAGCATTAAGAAGCTGTGAGCAATTGCTTTTGAATTAAGCAAAATCTCTTTTAACTTTGATGTTTTTGGTCTTCCAGCAATATTTACAGCCACGTTTTTGTTACATTTCTTTTTCTAGGGTAATAGCATCTGTTAATCTAGTAAAAAAAAAAAAAAAAAAAAAAAAACAAACCACAAAAAACCAAAAACAAACCCAAACTTATTTGAAGAGAGCTCCCTGTTTGTGAACCAAGTTGTACAAGGTGTGCCATAACCCCTGTTATTTCAGCACAGAGTTTGCCTTAAAACTAACAGCTTCACAAAGGCAAGGTTACAGGCCGGGTGCACCAGTTGCATCTGCAACCCACTTGATTTTAATGATTTTTGGATTTGAACATCATTTTAATGATACACAAAGCTGCAAGCTGCCGTTTGGAAGCTTTCATGGAGGATCGGTGTAGCCCCCATGTTGGTATGAGTTTAGGCAGGAGATGCAGAGGAAAAAGGGGGTTGTACTGCAGGGTCGAAACTTCTTTCTGTTGAAATGTCCACACAATCTGAAAGGAAAATTGTCCATTTCTGAAGCATCATATGCTCTCGGAGAGTAACAGTGTGGTGTATTTTTGTTTCTACTAAGTCTGGTGGTTTTCTAAAGTGTGAAGTGTCTTATTCTTGATTAAATGTAATTTAATTTACAGCAAAATACTTCAAAAGAATGAACTTTCTGATTTCTAGGCTTCATATTTTAAAAGATGCAAAATGTTGTTTTCACTTAAGATGACTATGCATCCCTTTAGAGAAATTAATAACTGTTCGTCTTAGCTTTAATACCACATACAATTTCTTGTAACGTATTATGTGCATAGGGTACAGTTATTGCTTGGTCTAATGGGGTAGTGCTTAAGATTTGGGGTTTTGTTTGTTATTTTTTTCTTCAAGTTGCCGTTATTTTAAATCCTCTTTCTAAAAAGTAAAACAGTAAAATAAGACATATTCAGACTTTTTCCTGGATTATAGTGATAGAAATGCAATTTAATTGGTTTATTTCAACTAAAAATAAAATTGGGCCTTCATGAACTAAATTTATATATGATATCTGAAATGGATTATTGTGGTTTTTTCCCAGGACTATTTCCTTCAGGAGTTCCAGTTTCTTGTTTTCATGACTTTGAGCCTATTTAGTCAGAGATGGAGCAGATGGACTGCAAACCCTACCAGCCACTGTCAAAAGTTAAACATGAAGTGGATTTAACTTACACAAGTTCTTCAGATGAAAGTGAAGATGGGGGAAAGCAAAGGCAATCTTACGACTCAAGAGAAACTCTGAATGAATATAGCCAAGAGCTAAGACTTAATTACAACAGTCATAGCAGAAAAAGAAAAACCATTGACCAGTCCACACAAGGTAAATTGTTTATTTTATCTACTAATTATGGTTATTACTTTCTGATTACTTACTATGAAACGATATCATGATGTCAGCAGACGAGCAATATCAGAAATTTAGGAAAATTTTTTTGAAGTAAAATTGCTTTTCTAGTGGGATAGACTGGTATTCTGGAGACCATCACGTGATAACTATAGGTAAATATTTCTTCTAACTATAGGTAAATATTCTTAGACAAATATTAGATACTCTTCTTGCTAATGTTGACTGATAAATTATTTACTACCTGTGCATATGTTGCGTGCATTTTGGTATGAAGTCAATGCTGAGGTTGTAGGCTGTCTCTGCATGTGCTTACAAAGCTTATGAATGAATTCAAATGCAACAATCCTCTTAACAAAATTTCTAATCATATAAATAACCAAGTCATTTAAAAACTGAAGATAATTAGTGTATAGTAAGAAAAAAAGCCAACAGTTTCTTTTTTAGCCCTTTGCATGGTATGGACAGAAGTCCAGGAGAAATATTTGAGAGTTTACGATGGTTGAGCTAAGGTTAGGAAAACCTACGGCTTGGTTAGAGATAAAAGCTAAGGACTCAGACTAAAGAAATGGAAGGAAAAGAGCAGAATTTGCTGCAGCATTCCCTGATAGACTGCTGCTCGTGGAAACCCGTGTGCTGCATTTAGCTCACTTTGTACAGACAAGTGACTTAGCTGTTGCCTTCAGCTCTGTCACAATTTTGGGCAAGACGGGGGGGCAGGGAGAATATTTTTAAGGCATCGCAGTGCATGTCAGAAGCAGCGCGAGTCCTGTCCCCTTAAGGTAACAACAACAGGGTTCCAGGGGCAGTCACTCCCTTCTCTTCGAGGAAGCGGTTCAATTGATCCATTGTAGTGTGGCCAGTACTTCTCAGCTAGAAATTTTGGTACTTCTTAAAAACTATGAATAAATAAATAAATAAAAACCAACAAAAAAACAAAAGCACATAAAGCAACTCAGCCCCTCACTCTGCACTCAGAAAAGCCTTCCCCAATTTTCAGTATCTTAAAATAATTTCCTTTTTGTACAAGAAAATAAAAAAATAGGCTTTTTGAAGACGGAAAATTTGTCTCTCTTGTGATGTGTAAATTAATAAAAAAGTTAGAATAGCTGTCCTACATAACTCTTACAGCCTTTTTGTTTTCACTGATACTCTGAATCAAGTTACTTTCATAATACTGCTGTTGTCTGAAAGTACCTATAATTCATAGGAAAAATAATACCTAGCTGCCACAGATCGCCTCAATCCATGCACATATATTCCTTCTGAAGAGTTACAAAACTACGATATTGGTAAAGAAAAAGTAATGAATATAGATTTCAACAAAGCATTGTTAGAAAACTGGTTTGATTAAGATATGGCTATATTGTTATAACTGGAGATGATGTAAATGTACTTGTAGATCTACCTAAAGCAACTACCTTAATAACTGATAACTGTGGCTATGAAAGCATAACCTCTGGCTCGAGCTAGGCCTCCGAAGAGCTCCCTGTTTGCAAAGCTGTTGGGATTCATGTCACTGTAGCATCACTAGCTTGGACGCATGTAAAGGGGTTGCAAGTCACACTATTGTAGGCATAAGAAACCAGCCTGTGTGTCATACGTTGAATTTATTCTTGCAGAACAGTGCCTCTGAAAGCAATCGCATTCATGATTTTGGAGAAGTGGTCAAATGAGTGTGCGTTTTGGCAAGAAGTTGTCAGGCAGGAGCTTACCTAACTTATTCAGGGCTGGCCTGTTAGGAATCGGATGTGTGTTTGTGCAGATCAGCAAGTATTTCACGCCTATGTTGTAACACGATTTTATCGGAAATACATGCCCCAATATTTTTCTATTCAAATGAATTTTTACGAGATGCTGTATGAATTTGCAGATCTTCTATTTTTCAAGCATTGGTATTTTTCTTTTTAGAAACAATGCAGTCTCGTACAGCTTTAAACTGCAGTATGAGGCTTGATGTCCACGTTCACAGAAAATCACTTAAGCCTATACAGTAGTTTGGCAATATGCAGGGCAGCACTTAAACACTTGCTTACCTCTAGGCACCTTCTTTCCTGAATTGTTGAGGTCAGTATATTACTATGTAATATATACTGCTTTATTGTGTTATTGAGCGTGAAAATGTTTTTAAAGACATAGACTTGTGTACTGGTTTGTGAGGATAGATTTGAACTTTGCTTGTTGTACTAGAAATCATAGTTCTCCCCTGTGGCAAATTCGGTTTGGTATAACTGAATTGGGAACTGCACTGCCAAGTGTATCTCTTTCGCTTCCTGGGAATTCATCCCTATATCTTTCTAGTGATTTAAATCATACAGTTTTCCTCTGCCACAAATTGAACCTGAATGTTTGGCCTGGCAAGAAACACGGATTTGAAATATAAAACTGATTGAGTTCAAAATTCAAACAAGAGCAAAAAAGGTTGTAAAGCTGAGTGTAAAACTTCAGATTTCAGCCAGAGTTTGATTTGATTACAGTTCTAGTGTGTTACTTCCAGAAGGACGCCAGGTTTCACAGTACGGTGCTTGACAGTTGGAGAGTTCTTGGTGATTCTGGGTAGTTGCACAGTCAATACCAGAAAAAAATCAGGTTCCGTTTTGGACTCTGAATCTGGCGTGAATCCATAAAACTGTAGATGGGATTTGTTTTAACTTCATTCTTTTCTAAAATTCCTCATCTTTAACAAAGTTTTTGTCATGTTTGGCGCATATTTGAAACGTAAAAAAAAAAAAAAACCCAAACCAAAACCAACAACCCAAAAGAACCAAATCCAAAACCCCCACGGCGCTCCTTTCCGAAGAGGATTGTTCTGCAAGGAGAGTGCTGTACTATGCTGTTGCTTAAGATTATTGCATTAAAAAATTCTACATATTAAACCTAAAGGGGCTTCCATAGTTGTATCCCCAGGTAGTGACATAATACTAGCTACTAGCTACAATAGAAATAGTACTCTGTACTTCGTGTGAAGAGTTAATGGATTGCACAGTGAGGATAAAATCCATGAACTTCATCCACAAAAGGTGTGAGAATAGATGAGAAAACAGACACATAGTAACGGTCATGAATGAAGTGATAATGATGAAGGGTGAGATAGCAATCAAATGAGCTGTAATGATGGACTATGAGAAGATAATTATTTCAGAATTAAAAGAATAATAAAGATAAGCTTATAACAGGAACGAGTGGAGGGGTATCTGTACTGATGAAGTTAGTTTTGTGAAAAGAATCGCCAGTTTGGATGTTTATGGAAACTGGAAAAATTTCTATTGGCCGCTTAAGCATGGTAGGTTACATAGATTAGGCTGGGCAGTTATCTTGAATTTAGTAAATAGCTTCAGGGTAAAACGTGTTTTCTTGCTCAAGATACTGATGTATCTTAGCAATTTCGGTGAAGTTTTTTGTTATGGGCAGTTTGGCTATTTAATTGTTACTATCAATATTGAGATCTGTTTCTATGCAGAGTTTCATCTGAAATCTAAGATTATGTAAAATCATTACACATGGGTATTTATGTGTTTGCATATATAGACAATCCGTATAAATCAGAACTCTATGGTATGAACACAAAGGAAACATTTTCAGACTTCTCAAAAGGTTTTTTTGAAATGCCTTGCAAATTACAAAAATTTTTGTTTTAAAGATTGAAAACAATGCCCAAATATAGAATACTTCCATGTTTTTGTAAGGAGTACAAAATACTGAAATTGTATCTCAAAACTTACTCTTCAAAGAGGATTGATTTCCTGGTTGGTTTTGACACGTCTTATCGGTAGGAATATGAAAGAAAAAAAAAAACCCACACAAAACAAACCAGTAAGTACAGAATTAATCTATTGATTCAGCAATGATTTCTAGGTGTTATTCTTGAGGTCTCGTACTGGTGGACCTCATGGAGAGTCCAGTGCAAGATAAATTGTGTCTGTGGAATTACTTGCATCAGAAACGTGTAGTTGTCTGACAATTCCAGATTTAACAAATTACACCACAGACTGTTTCAAGCTGAGCTGTTTTACTCGCCTATCAACTTAAAGTGAGCAGATACAAAACTCTCCTGACAAAGTCATTGACTCCTGAAGAGTCAGTGCTAATTGCATAATGTGTACATGTTAAAATGCATCCTCTTAGTCACTGGCATATTCAAACTCCTGTTGATCTGAAGAATTGTAAATCTGCAATATCGCATTCTGGCAAGAAGATCTTATTAAGTAAATTCCTGGCAGACCCAATATCATATCGTTTGGGGATATTGGCAAACACATTAAATTAATTCTTGGAAGAATTGTTAAACACAGTCTTTTGTACTTGTAAGAGATGGGGTAGAATTGGCAGAAGTTGTCAGAAATGTTGTTCTTCCTGGGAAACTCATTGATAGACCTGGCTGCGAGGAAAAAAGTTCTCGTAGTTGTACCGTACATAGAGTGCGCCTCTAGCTCATTTGTGACACGTTTACATCATTAGAACTGCTTTCTTCCACAGTTTTCTCTGTTTCCACCAAAGTAAATGTGAAGGGAGCTGTACTCTACAAATACTGGCAGTACAAAAAAGCTTTATGGTGTTTAGGTTAATTATAGATTTGTAGAAAACACTAGTTTAGAGGAATGAATGCCTGATAGGATAAGCATCTGGGATTGAGTCATTGGCATGACAAAGTTTATTGATGGTTAACAATATGAGCATACGGCGGTAAATGTCTAGTTAGACAAACGTGTATTTCCTGGCAAGATAAATATATTGAACTGCATTATGGGCAAGGCAAACTGGAGTTATTCCTAGCAGGAATCCAACAGCAAATATTTTCTGGTAATCTGTGTGAAAAAAATGAGCATTACTAGTATTCTAGGAGATGACGTTTTGGAGTGCTTCGCAAAAAATTGACCTTTCCTGCTTTTAGCCCAAGAAGTAAGGAAAACTTTTTTGTAGGCCAAAAGCTGAATACTGGTAGCATGTGAAATATTTTGTAGAGAAGGTATATAAAATTATCTCAGGAGCAATGTAAACCGATCCAGCTAAATGTTCAAAATCTTCCTTGGATGTACTCCATTGGCTTGATGAAGAGGCCTGGGTCACAACGTGGGAAAGCTGTGCTCTTCAGCTGAAGGCCACCTCTGTTTCATCCTTCTTTCTTTCTTTTCTTTTCTTTTCTTTTTTTTTTTTTTTTTTTTTTTTAAAGCTTACTGTCATTCTCTTTTCATTTCTGCCCTCGATTACGTTCTAGCAATGGTCAGGATATGTAGGCAATAGAAATGTTCCAGTGCTGAAAAGCACTTTCTTTCCCATGTGGGGTGCAGAAATTGGCGGTCTGTTTTGCTATGCTTTAAAGTTCAGCAAATTTAAGCTTACTAGGAAGGAAGCTTAAATTTGCTGATGTATGCGCATGTAACTCTTAACGTCGTATGACCAGTCAAAAAAAGTTTTACTTATCATCGTAGACATAATATAAGGTGTGCTGACCGAGCAGTGGTAGGAAATTACCTATCAGAAAAATGTCATGGTGTTTTTGTCATCTGTGAAGTAGGAAAAGCTTTTTACATAATAGCCATATTCTCCTCTTCTGATTTCAGAATTACGTAAATCCATTCAGGGCAGCAGATCTGCTTTATGCCTGTACCAGGGCCATGGGCTGCTGAACTTGGGCTGTATATAGCATGTGCTTTTTGCTTCAATTACTTTATTTTTAAATGAGATGTAAAGGTAAATAAGTCAATCTTTATTAGCTTCTCCCCTTAATCTGTTATACATAACACTAGAATAATACTCTAACGTACCACAAGTTTGAAGTCTTGTGAGCCCTCACGGAGGAAATTGATGCGAACAGTGTGGCTGTGATTTTTTTTCATCGTTTTAATAGAGGTTTGGAGCCCTTATCTGGGTGAATTTGGGACTCTGCTCTGAAATTTTCACAAAGAGCAATTAATGAATGTGAAAAACATTATCGGGGGGATCCTCAATTTCTTGTTGATATTAAGAAGGTAGACCTCAGGTGCTAACCTGATGGTCAACGGAACCAGGGTAGAGCAGTTCATATAGCTCTTACCTCGTAGTTGCATATGCATTTTGGAGCCTTTACTAGTATTCATGTCATAAGACTATCCAAATGAAGAAAATTATAATGGCTGTTTATTGACATGTAAACAGGACATGGCAAAATGCATTTTTTATATTTGCAGTTGGAGGGGAGACCATTAGTTTTGAAAAGGACAAGGAAAAATGTAAAATTAGCAGAAAAAGTCTCTCTTAAAAGAACTACTGCTATGCAGGCTTTTAAAAATGTGGTAGTGTTGAACTCTTCAGCTGGGTGGGTATTTAATTCTCTCGTTCCCGGTGTTTTCTTTATGATGAGATTTGTGGATTAATGGAGGATGGGATTATTTTTAACCTTTAAGCTGCATAATTTGTTTAGAGCTGTATGTTGAGTTGTTGTGGAAGGTGTTTATAGCACAGTGAAATGAAGCATTCCTGAGCTCTGGAAGAGGAAGGTAGGAACAGGCTGATTACGAAGGAGATAAATTATTTTTGCAAGCACTTTTCTTGAAATCCTGTAATTTAGGAAGAAAATACAAAAATAACATATAAGACTTCTGGTAACATACTATTATTAGATAGGGCTTGCGTAAAAACTGTTGAGGTACTTTGTATTATTAGGATCTTTTTTCACTTTTTTGCAAATGCCAAACGTTTACATTTTAGATTTTTAATGCTGTCTACAGTATTATTTTGCTATTATTAGAAAATCTTCTGAGAACTTAATTTAAGCAACCCGGTGTGGAGGAAGGTGTCTCGGCGCGTAGCAGGGGGTTGCAACTGTATGAGCTTTAAGGTCCCTTCCAACTCAAACTGTTGTGTGATGAAGCATGTTTTGTACCTGCACACTGTAGAGCAGGGACTGGAAGCATAAGGAAGAAGTGACGCCGGTGCAAGGGCACACAATATGTCCCTCGTACGGTCTCATGGAAGAGACTCTGCTTTCCGTAGACGTTGACTTAAAGGTCCTTCAGACTTCTGGGCTGTATACTAGCGGAAGAAAGCAATCGCAAGTAAGTTCCACCTCCTGCTGCTGTATGTTATACCATCTGGTCTGAGTGTGTGTCATGTTGTCCGAAGCAATCGCAAGTAAGTTACACCTCCTGCTGCTGTATGTTACACCATCTGGTCTGAGTGTGTGTCATGTTGTCCAAAAAAAAATCGCACATGAGGCAGAGTGAAAGACTCTACACTCCGAAAGCTTTAGTGCATTGTCTCCTCCCTCTCCTCCCATGTTCCCTTGCAGAAACAGGGATTCCTGGTGTGTTGTGCTGTGCTTTGTTTGGCATGTTGTGTCCTAATAATGGTGATGTTCCTGACTCCCAGAGAAAAACGGTGCCATGAGCAGATTCCTGTGGCTTCCTGGACTGCAGCCTTCTCTATGTGCGGAGTATCTGCAAACTGTGAAGGAAAGGAAAAGCTGCACTTAGATTCAGACCCCCTCTGGTAATTCCTTCTTGATTCGTCAAGTAATTGGAAATTTCTCTGCTTGGAATAACTGGGGTGAGGAAACGATATGTTTGTGGCTTCATTTAAAATCTCAGAGAGGCAATATTTTTCTTCCTTCTCCTCATCGAATCAAAATACATGAGCAAACTGAATGTGCAGAGACTCTTTTCCCACAAGGCTGAAGTGGGTGCTCCCTTTCTAGATCACAGCTGTGTTACAAAAGTTTGTAACCTCCTGTCACCATTCCTGTAATGCTGCTTCCAATCTTATATCTGCCATCATCTCAGTGAAAAAAATGCCTTGTATGATCAAAAGTAGTTTCATTCTCATAAGTAATTCTTTTGATTTAAAAAGTGAATATCCGAGAGAGGGGAAAAGTGAGCAAAAAAACTGCTGAGAAAGAAGATAAATTAGAGAAGGATCACAGTGCATTTCCAGTTCCCTGCTAACAAATCTCATCTAAGGAATAAAAAAGAATTCTCCAAGTGTTACACAAGCTTAACAATCCATTTCTCAGTGTACAGATACAAACGGCAATCCTAATTTCCATTCTCTTCTCTGAGTCACCGGTTCCCTGGTGTAAAATGCCAGAAAACATAGAAATAAAAATCAGAAGGGGAGAGTAACCCAGCCAGTGTAACAGAAACCAAGATACAGCAATCCTAACAGTAACCTGTGGCTGATACTAATGGAGTATCTACAACAGAGGCTTAAACTTTTGAGTTAATATGTTTCGGAATTCTGTTTGTCAGGGCCTGAAATTATACCTGTAAGATGTTCTTGCTATATTAATAGAGCCTATTCCTACGACGCTTAAAAGTGTCCAAGAAGATCTGTCATAAGTTAAAACTAAGATGCGAACAAACATCGAGACAGAGTGATGAAGTGAGTATTACAGAACACGGGAACAGCTTCTGCTCTTCTCCTGCAAGTAATTTTAATATACATACTCCTGCTGAGTCTTTTATGTCACTCTATTTGAAACAAAGAAGAGCTGTCTTATTTTCTGGAACTAGAAATCTGGTTTGCTTATCTTCATTTATAGAGGAGATGCTGAAACAAAATAACATTTCTTCCCCGGCTTTCTCCATTATGTATCTGTCAGAAGATTTTGTACCTCCTGAAATAAAGAACTGTCAAGAAGTAGCTCAGTGAGTCAATGAGATTGCTGCATATCTGGATAAACAGCAGGGTGGGTGTACCCTAACTCATTTAGAGCTTGGATTAGTTTTTTATTCGAGAGTGAGACTCAAATACTTCTGCACTTAGTTCTATAGGTATTTATGTGAAATAAATCGTGAATGTGATTTAAAATCTAAGGTTGTCCTTCCAAAGTTTCGGTTTTATTGGAAGCTGCTCAAAAATCAGTTTCCTGCTGGCTGGCACTCGTTAGGAATGCTTTGCAAGTGTTGATGAAGTATCTTTATCTCAGATGGAAAAAACAGCATGGAAGGAATAAGGTAACGTTTAACACCAGCAGCCCGATTCTTTTGCCACCAGCAGCCCCCCAGTCACTAGTTTTATAACAAAAGGTGAATACTGAGTAAGGTTGATATAGTCACTTCCAGCTATAACCTCAGGAAAAATAGTCTGAGGACCTAGAAAAGTCACATACCAAAGTATAAACAGTTGCTGTGAAAATCACCAAGAGATTATGAAGCCAGCGAATTCAAATGACAATATTCGCACAGTGACCAATGAAACAAGAATGTCAAGTTTTGTAAAATTTTTGAAAGATGAACTCTGCTTTATTCTCTATTAATGTACTGGAATTCGTAACTGCTACAGAAGTTGGATCTGTAAGAAAGAACATGAGCAACTGGACTGTCTTAAATATTGTCCTCAGAAATAGGCTATTACAGAAGTCCTGGCCTTTTCTCTGATGACTGAAAACAGTAGTGTCTGAAAAGCCAGATTCAGCGTTGTCACTGACTTAATTGACATAAAGTGCTTAGCTTCACACGTGATTTTTGACCTGCCAAGAAGAACCCAGTCATGTGAGCCAGGACTGTTACCATGCTTTGCAGGCGATAGCTGTAGAGGAAGCTGGTTTAGCTGAAGAGAAGCAGCATCAGGTTATGCTGCCCATGGACCCTGGAAGTGGAGCAAGCCTGTCTTTGAGACTGAAGTGCCAAAAACACCCTTTCTGCATACCTGGGTGTGAGAGGAATCTGCACTGCTGACCTGCTGTTAGCACTTTCTTAACGCAGAAGTGTGGTGCGAGCCGTGTAGAGCTTTCCTTGCAAAGAAACTAAATGGGAGCTGCTGTATTTCGTGATTCAGCCATTGGTTACATCACTTTACTAGTAAGGCACTTTTCCTGGAATTTTTAGAATGCTTTGTAACAGTGGAATTAAAATAATAGAAAAGAAATAACAAACAAGAGTGAATCAACTTTAAAAACCTACACATGCTTAAGGTTTTTCCACTTTTTCTGTAGATGGCATTTTTAAACCTCACAAAGTACGCGTAACGGGACCACATGAACGTGCTTCTGCTGCCTTTTGGAGACGGAGCAAGGCAAGAGAAGTGGTCTGCTAGAGTGGGCGGGATGTGATCGGTCCTCGCGCTTAGATAAATATGTAGTGTTTGCTGTTCAGAGGCTACCATGGAAGGAAAAACCAGTGTAATCTTAAACATTGAGAAAAATTCATTGCAGATTCATGAACTGTTCTGCAAAACTTCTGCTAATAAAAGCTAACTGAGGTTAATGTATTTGTATTTTTATCTGGGTTTTAAATTTATTTGAATCTTAGTTCTTCCACTGAAACAGAGAGTTCTTTATTCACTGGATTTGCCACAGTCTTTCTCACTAATTCATACATAATTTAAGATTACTTCCATTCAAACAAATGAAGATGCATTAGTCTAAAATTGACCGAAGTAAGGGAATAAGTGGCCCAATTTGCTTCAACTACATGATTTATCAGAGGGTTTTAGTTAAGCTTTCTAACAGTTTTTCATTATTGATGGTTTTGGCTTCCTGGTACAGGTGTACAGTTCCTATGGACAAGAACATAAGCAGCAAAATATTTGAAAGAAATTCTTAAGGTTCTGTTGCTTCTAAATATTTTGATAGGATGAAAGTGGTTAGTGTTTAGAAGTGTATAAAAACTTGAGTTCCTCTTCATTTTAAATTACAGAGCAAAGATTATTCATATATGATTTTCTTAATAGCATAATGTAATAAAATGTATCCTAGAAGTAGATCTTCTTATGTGTAAAAGTTACAGAAATGGAAATGCAGATAACATAGTGAGTGATCGTTTATGTGTATGTTAATTTTGTAATTTGATTTATTAGTTGTATTTTTTTAAAATCTTAAAAATGGAAGCTTACTTGTGCTTTTACTGATTAACTGTAGAATTGTATACTTCCAGCATTTAAGCAAGAGGCTTGTATGATTTGCTTTAATATTGTTCAGGAGAGAGATAAAAAAAAATAAAAGTAAGCATTCATGATCACTAGAAACACAATGAACAACACCAGTGCAGAAAAGATATAGTTTTCTTTTTTCAGACTTCTTTTGTGGCCTGTGAAATATGCATGCACTTTACTTAGAAATGAAAGTATTTAAATTCCGATCAATGAGCAACTTCAAATATTGTTAAAACATTTGCTCTCAATTCAATTTGAACATCTCAAACCTTTTCCTTCTTTTCAAACGCTTGTATGAAATTACTAATGTTTGCTAGCTTAATCATTTTATTTCACCATCTGTTGAAGAAAAACAATTCTGTAACGTCTTACGCTGCTCTAATCAAGGTAATAGAACTTTCTAATGTTTTTAATAAAAATCATATCAGGACACTGATTATGTGGTCTTCTGTAATGTAATTTTGGGACATACTTTTAATTATTCCTAGTAATGAAATCTTAAAAATTGATTGTTACTTAACAATTTTAAGTAGAAACCAAAGGATCGTATATTACCCTACATAAAATTAGTTATTCTGTTCAGCTGGAGGCAGGAATGAATTTTAAAATTTCTCAATAATGTTTTCCTTTTGTTATTTCTGTGAGAATTTTCGTATTTGTTACTAGAAAATCTGCGTACAAATACAGAAAGGTACGCGCATACTATTGACATAGACAAGTTCTACCTGCATTAGTTAAAGGTGCAATCTTGCACCCTACTCTGTTTAGTCCAGGCAAATAGCCAGAATTTTTTTCTGAGATTTCATTGTAGATATGGAGATGCAGAATATTAAAGGAAATGCAGACATCAGAAATGTGTGCAAGTGCATGCTAGCTTTGGACCAGTTTGAGGTTTTTCTTTGCATTTGGAGTCAGTTCCTAAGAGTCTAAATAGATAAATATTAGAAATGTTGTCTAATAGTTGCCCGCAGAGGTATTCCCCTGTGCTGCTTGGAAGACGTGTTAGTAATTTCCTCTCACTGCGGTTCCTTTTCTCATTGTGTACTTGGGGACGGATTTACAAAACTCGTTCATCTTCGGCTCTCTGGAAGGAAATACAGAATTCATGAAAAGATAGGCATGGTATGAAAAAATCCTTGTATTTCAATTGAGAAAGGAAAAAAGGAAATTATTTGCCTGTTCATACTGGATAAATCTTTATTCATATGAGTATATCTTGGATGTCCATCTTGTCTGTTACCTATTGAAAAAATAAGGATAAACATGCAGTACCTAACTGCATTGACAGCACTCCTCCTCTCATTGCGACTGCCATCACATAAACTTTATCTTTGTTCCTTTAAATACATTTTTCTCCTCCTGTGTTTCCAACTTTTCTGAGCCAGTTCTATATTCAGTAATATTTAGCGAATTCTAGTGAAAAAAGTAAATTAAGGAAAAGAGTAATAGAATCATGTAGAATCATTTCGGTTGGAATAGACCTTTAAAGGCCATCTAGTCCAACCCCCTGCAGTGAGCAGGGACATCTTCCACTAGAGCAGGTTGCTCACAGCCCCGTCCAACCTGACCTTGAATGTTTCTGGGGATGGGGGCATCTACCACCTCTCCGGGCAACCTCTTCCCGTGTTTTACTACCCTCATTATGAAAAATTTCTTCCTCATATCTAGTCAAAATCTACCCTCTTTTAGTTTAAAACCATTACCCCTTGTCCTATGGCAACAGACCCTGCTAAAAAGTCTGACCCCATCTTTCTTATAGGCCCCCTTTAAGTACTGGCAG
>NW_010521178.1:29986-40381 GCF_000687285.1 Phaethon lepturus
AGCCTGTCCTCCCAGCAGAGGGGTTCCAGCCCTCTGAGCATTTTTGTGGCCTCTTCTGGACCCGCTCCAACAGGTCCATGTCTTCCTTGTGCTTGAGGGCTCCAGAGCTGGACACAGGACTCCAGGTGGGGTCCCACCAGAGCGGAGCAGAGGGGCAGAATCCCCTCCCTTGCCCTGCTGGCCACGCTGCGTTGGGGGCAGCCCAGGATACACCTGGCCTTCTCATGTTCAGCACATGGCTGGCTCATGTCTAGCTTTTCATCCACCAGTACCCCCAAGTCCTTCTTGGCAGGGCTGCTCTCCATCGGGGGTTGCCAGACCCAGGGGCAGGACCCTGCACTTGGCCTTGTTGAACCTCATGAGGTTCACACGGGCCCCTTCCTTGAGCCTGTCCAGGCCCCTCTGGATGGCGTCCCGTCCCTCAGGCATGTCAACCGCACCACTCACACCTGAGTAAGTTTAATACCAGATATATTTATTTAACACTGGATATATTATAGAATAAATTTCCTGGAGTATCTGTTTGCATGATCTTATTGAGCACAACGCAGTTTAATGTCAGAGCACAGTCGACTTGTGTCTGTGACAAAGGACAAAGCGTGCCCTTCACCGAACCGGTTAGCACAGGCAAAACCTTCAGCATTATAGTACTTCTGTGGGTAAAGTTAACTCTGAATGTACTGACTTGGGCATCGTTATTCAGGAATGCATTATGCCAAGACAGTATTTTGATGTGGTCCTTGATGGTTTTCGTTGCTTCCTCAAGTTTTAAAATTAGCTTGAGTAATTACTTTTTTAAGGTTTTGGGGGGGTTTATTGATCTTAAAAATTAATTTCCCAATTATTAAATTCCTTAATAAATTAATGCACTAATTTTCATGGGTTTGGTTTTTTATAAATTTCCTGGAGTATCTGTTTGCATGATCTTATTGAGCACAACGCAGTTTAATGTCAGAGCACAGTCGACTTGTGTCTGTGACAAAGGACAAAGCGTGCCCTTCACCGAACCGGTTAGCACAGGCAAAACCTTCAGCATTATAGTACTTCTGTGGGTAAAGTTAACTCTGAATGTACTGACTTGGGCATCGTTATTCAGGAATGCATTATGCCAAGACAGTATTTTGATGTGGTCCTTGATGGTTTTCGTTGCTTCCTCAAGTTTTAAAATTAGCTTGAGTAATTACTTTTTTAAGGTTTTGGGGGGGTTTATTGATCTTAAAAATTAATTTCCCAATTATTAAATTCCTTAATAAATTAATGCACTAATTTTCATGGGTTTGGTTTTTTTAGTCTTAAGAGGAACTATCTGATGCGGCTTTGTATTTTGCTTTGGGTTTTGGATTAAGACTGTTCCTTTTCTGTAGGAGTTTTCTGTGAAGATACAGGAGAAAATTAATTTTATATTTCTGCTAATGGATAAAAATATTAAAAACACTGCTATGGTTTTAATACTAATTCTGTATATGGTCAGTCCTTTGACTTCAGTAGTCACACTACTGTAAATTAGAAACTAATATTTCTGTCTTTAACAACAAAAAAGTACATTACAAATTACATATTGTAGCATGTGTCAATGCACAACCTTGAGTAGTGTTTTGTCAGAAGTGTATAATTAGTGGTTTTGGAAAGGAAATATTTGTAGGATTTATTTGGTTGGTTTGGTTTGCATACAGATTCCTGGAGGATTAATCGAGCTGTTGATTCTAGGGATACAGTTCTTCGTCGTATCAGTGAGAATTACGCTTATAGGTGTGACCTGAGTTTAAGCTGATATTGTAGTAGTGATTACTTAATGTTTGCGATTAATTGCTGGCTATTGATCTGTGTGGTTAGGTGTTCGGGGAGAAGGATGCTAGTAGTTTGCTTTTATTCTATGCATAGAAAACGAATCTGCTTTGAGACAATTAAAAAAACCCCAAAAAACTGCTTACTGAATTATTTTTCCATCTTTGTCCTAGCTGCTGCATTAGAGTTCTGAAGATCTCATCGACGCATGTTTTTATAGTATCTCTTCGCTCCTCCCCACACTTTTGCCACTTCAGTGGTACTATCCCCTATTAAAGTTTGGCTTGCTTCTCAGAGGTGGCACAGGGAGAGGAGAAGAGTGGTGGCTCTGGTCAGCGGGCTGGCTCACGCCTGCCTTCCGCGTGACTCTGGAGCAGACGTACGGATGGTGACGCGTTGCGTGTACCTTTACCACTGCCTTCACCACAGGATAGGTTTAGTTACTCACTTAAATAGTGCTGGTTTGCAGTTAAGGGTTGTCAGAGCTTCACTCCGTGCTCTTTTGGAGCCAGAAGATACAAGTAGTGTTTCCGTTTTCCTTCACTGTCCTGTTGGACTCCTCTGTGTTCTCAAGTCTCTGTTACCCCATGTAGCTAAATGTTCATGTAGCTGTTCAACTCATTTTTGGTCATGAAAGGAAAAGGTCTTTCCAAAATAGTCCAGTCTGCTTCCTTAAAAAGCATTTGAGGACATCCAAAGATTTTCTTTTTGTTGTTTTTGTATAGGATTTTTTTTTTCCAGTCTGATAACATCTATTTAAAAAACAAACAAACAAAAAAGCCCACCGGACAGAGAGAGAAAAGTTCATAAAGTTAAACTCTCCTACTTTAGTCCCACTGTCGTGGCCATTGTGCTATTGGGTCGGCTGCCGGGTGTTCCCTTCAGCTAGCCAGGGGCTTGTGCCACTAGCAAAGAAATCGGCAGAGACAGGCTGCCTCTGAATATTTTATAACTTTGAGTAAGCAAGATGTTTTCTGACAGGAAAAGATTTTGGAGTTGTAGAGACAAGGAAGGGGTGGCATTGGATACCTCAGTGTTATTTATTTCTTGCAGAAATAACAGCAGTAATGTATTTATTGGAGTAAGGTTGAGCACACCTTCAGGGATATAAAAGCTTATTTAGCTAATTTTCAGCATTGTATTTAGAAAATAACACAGGGGATAGATCTGCCTATTGCAGGCTGTTTCACCTAGTTCATGAATTCCTGGCGCCCATCTGTGTGTCATACAGCTGCACTAGACCTCAGTACAAAGTGAGCCATGTCTGCTTTGGGCAACTTCTCCCTAACATTATTCCCACTCTCCAGTGAAATATTTTTCATCCTTGAATTCACCCATGTGGTGAATATTCATTTCACAGATAATTGTCAAACTCCCTGAACAGCTCCACTCAAATAAACCAAACTTCTCACACCACCGATCATTTCTGTCACTGTTTTGGCAACATGAAACTTATGGTTCCTCATGCTTTAATAATGCTCCGTCATCTGTGGTATCACATTTGGGTCAAATGACCATGATGAGGATTAGAAAACTCTTCCTTTATACAGCACTTGATTTTTTTTTTAAGAAGCAGAAAAGAGAGGCAGCAGCATGGTGCATGGCACATCTTTCCACGTGCTGCCTTAAATCCCACACCTGAATGTGAGGTAACAGCGCAGTGAACATAAACAAGGTGCTGCTTTGCTGTAACTTGGTGCTCCAATTTAGATATCAGTTGTGATCAACTGAGTGTTCAGACATTGTGTTTCAGTATTTTCTAGTTTTTCTCAAGGATTGTAGTTGCTAAAAGAAATCTTAGTCTTTAAATTGGGTCTGGTAATAGATTTGTGTAGACGGTCAATTGAGTGGAATAATGTTGCTAGCAAGTATCTACATTTAAGTTTAATTTTATGATGTTTTTAGGAGAAATATATGCATAAAATATATTTCAATGGCTAGTAAGTCCTACTAAAGGAGGAAAAAGAAACATAAATGCTGTTTTATTTCTTTTGTGTAAATATTATTAGTAAATTACTAAAAGTGCTAAATAAAAAGTAGCTGCAATAACGGTGGTAAGAGATCAGTCAGTGTCTGAAGTGGTTAGAGTTCAGTAGCAGATTCTTTGCAAGTGAAGTATTTACTGACTTGGTGTCTTCGGCAACACAATTTTACAGTGTTCGTATCATAGAATCATTAAGGTTGGAAAAGACATCTAAGATCATCAAGTCCAACTGTCAACCCAACAGCACCATGCCCACTAAACCGTCTCACCAAGTGTCATGTCTACATGGTTTTTGAACATCTCCAGTGATGGTGACTCCATGTCGCGAGTGAGTGGTTGGGCAGCTTAAAGAATCGCCACCAAAAAATGATTTTAATATAAATTTGTAAAAGGGTGCAACTTAACAGAACTCGAGGGCAAGGTTCACTCTATTACTTAATATGAAAAAGGTATACAAAGAGAAACCAAGTTACAACTAGATTGGAATGATTTGCTCATGGATCGAATCGGGTTAATGTGGCTTATGTGTATATTGAGGAAAGAAAGTAAGGGAGACCCTCCTCTTGAGTCACGAGGTTCAGAGTGGACCAAAATCCCCCCCTAGTCCTAGACTTGGTCAATGGAATGGTTTATGTCTAAGGATGGGAAAAGTGAAAGAAAATGAGGGAGACCCTCCTGTCGAGTCAGGAGGTTCAGAGTGGACCGAAATCCACCCCTAGTCCCAGAGTCGGTCAACAGTTTATGACCAAGGTTAGGTAAGGAAAGTAAAGGAATGCCCTCCCATTGAGTCCCGAGGTGCAGAGTGGACCCCCTTGCTTTCTAAACTCCTTCTCAGAGAGGAGTCTAGGTGTGGCTGAATCCACTCCTAGTCTCAGACTTGGTCAACAGTTTAGGAGTAAAGGGGGAGGGTATCTGGGATGCTGGTGTAGTGCTTGGTGTAACTTTAAAATAACAGCAGTTAAATTCACTAACACTGTTGAGATAAATGACAATATCATCACCACAAAGCACCACCACGCTCCGCCACCTCCCTGGGCAGGAAAAAAATGCTTGACCACTCTTTATTCTGTAAAAATTAGCCTCAAAATATGCTTAACAAATCTGCCTGTTATAATTTCAGCAAACTAGTCTAAGCAAGAAGACAACTGTATTAGGAAAAATACTGACTTGTGAACTTTTCTGGCCAGTATCTCTTAAGTTTTCCAGTAGCAGTGCATCAGCAGACTGCTGCTCACTCAGTGTTTTGTTTTCTGTCCTGGTGTCCGTCCATTCACTCCTTGCTCTTTTCACATTCCTCATTTTGAATTGAAATAAACCAGGGAGGTGTGGGAAGGGGACAGCGATGAGGGATGGTACACACTCCGCTGAACGTGTGTGGTGTTGACAAGACGTTTCAGTTAAGTACTTTTTATTAGCCTGGTGAAAATGGTTCTTTGTCCTGTGTTCACTTTCTTCATTGCTACATGGCAGCTCATCATTCATCCTCTTGGTGTTGAATCATCCTCATGTTCAAACCCTCTGAGTCCAAGCCCTTCCTTGCCTCCTTCCCCCTCCACTGGGAGTTCGTGTCATTAAAAAATGTCTGCTCCTAATTCAGTGCTCGGTTCTTCACATGTTCACTGAACTAGGAATTGGGCTGTCAGTCAGAGTCAGAGAGGATCTCGCTATGTTTTTAGAGAGCAGTGATTTAAGCTCCTACAAACTAATGTTGTGGGTTGTTTTCGCTCATGACCAGTTCTGGATATGCCGCCTGCATCCTTTGCCAGTTGTCCTGATCAGCGGTGCGGTTTATTTCCCATTTGCGCTGTCACTGCTGTGTCTGATGTCGGCCACAGTACGAGATGGTGCAGCTCAGGAAATGGTGCAGCAGCTGGTGGGGAAATGAGATAATACCAAATGGTGGATAATGTGGAAAAAAGGAAAAATCCACATGTGACTTGTACCCTATGGGGGAACTGTTTCCCATGAAGACTCTGAACTCAGCAGGTTTGCATGAAACAAATCTAACAGGAAAAAAACAATGGAAGAGAGCTTTAAGGTCTGTATGAAACATAAAGCTGTCTGCTAGAAGAAACCTTTGTGCAAAAGGACATTTAAGCATTTGGTTTTCTTCTGTATCTGAAAACAATTCCTTACATAACTAGTTGTTAGCTTGTATTTTTTTCTGACACATTTTTTCCCTGTAAAATTATGTTAAATCAAGATTGTGAAGTTTATAGTTACATGTTTTTACTCTGTTTTGTTTTGTTTTCCCTCTCCTTAATGTAGTGGGTAGAACTGTGTTTTACAGTGTATGAAATAGCTGTTGCTACAGTCCTTCCAGAACAGCTGACAGTAGAGCTAAGGTATGTTTTTACAGAATAAAACCTAAAGAATTGAGACACTTAACACTCCTGTAACGTTCTTGTTCTTAGATCACTAGCATGATCCAGAATCGCTCAGGTGCAGGATAGAGCCCTCTTCTTCCTGTCTAAACACCTGTCTCTGGCATACATTAAAGCTCAGAGAACCAGAGAATGGTTTGGGTTGGAATGGACCTTTAAAGGTCATCTAGTCCAACCCCCCTGCAATGAGCAGCAACATCTTCCGCTAGATCAGGTTGAATCACGTGAGGGTTATCTAAAACAAAGGTGTATTTCTATTTTTTTCTGGTTAGCTGTGGCTTTAGTGTTTGAATTGGTATCTGCACAGATTCTTCTAGCAGTATATATAAATGTCTTTGAACATGGTTTAATATGCAGTTGCTCTCATTTTTGCTTGAATCTGGTGTTTCCCTGGAGTCTCTGTTTTGAGTGCTTTCTCCCTTATGTGTCCCTTTTCTGATCACGGCTTAATTACATCTTAAGTGCCTTCTGTGTTACTGTCTCCACCGCTTCAATTAGTTCACCTCCAACTGTGTGAATTTTTTTAATAAGGAGACACAAAGTATTTCCAGCAATACAGAATGTGAGGCTTGCTTATCTGCCTACGGCAAGCTTTCCTTCAGGGCTTGGAGGAGTTTGCAAGGTTGCTGTAGGCTAATCTGTTAGTGAGATACTGTGCTGTTTTGGTTTGATTTATTTTCCTTGGGTTAGAGTACTCTCAGCTGCTGTGGAGGCTCGTAACTTTGACTCATCCCAAGCATCATTGATCAAGCAGCTTCGCAGAACCAAGAATTACGGTGAGCTCACAGGCTTTCAGTTGCCCACTGCTGCCACATACAAGGTATGTTAGCAGCCGTGAAGAAGGCTACCGGTGTGCATCTTCTATTCTGCGTATAAGATGTCTCAAAGGCAGATGCTGGAAAACTAGAAGCAATTTTTATGGGGAATGCTAATACAGTGGGTAATTCCTCCTGTGTTTTTCAGTCATTAAGATCTAAACAAATTATTTCATGTTCTAATTTCCTTTTTCAGGATTTGTCTAATAAAGTTGTTGAGTTAACTTCTAGCTAGCTCATGTTAGGTATTCAGGCTCCTAGTCATCTTTGTACACATTAGCAATACAAATATATCTGTGTATTTGATGATGAAGGGGATTTGGTTTTAGCTGTGGATAGTCAACACTACCTGTGATTTGCATTAGGAAGAGCAGGTGCGTGCCTGCTAATTTTCAAAGGCTAGCAATGACATTTTAATGCTTACCAGTCAGTGACTTGTTATTTCCTAGGTATCAATTGTAATTTTCCAGGCCGTGTCTGTGTGAAAGATAAAAATGCTGCAGTTAAATCACAGGCTGCAGTTTTCTAACTCAGTGACTAGAATAGCTGCTAAGATGAGTATTATATACCTAAGTAAGCCACTTAGTATTTTAAAACAATTAGAACTCGCATTAAGAAATGGCAAGGAAATCAGAGGTGTAGAGCTGCAAAAAATGTAGCCAAATGCTCCTACCCACATAAAAATGCTGGAGTTATTTCTTCGTGTCGTGGCTGTGTTCCCAAAGTTTGGATAAGTTTGGATGACAGATCATGGGGCTTCCCAGCATTTGTTTGAACTTCATGGTAGCATACAGAGGTCTTTTGAGTTGGTGTGATTTGGAATTCTTCTCATACTTAGTTCCTGTTGGTGCAGCACAGGAGCAGTGGTGGTACTTCCCTCTTGCAGCCGTACATCAAAACTTGAGATGGAAAATTTTGTAGATACCATGTTACGTGCTTAGGAACTTTATTATGCTGACACCAATGACTCAGATTTTCATCTTGGTAACCATGATGTGCATTTTAGGACAAAATATGTTTAAGAACTGTTTAATAGTAATGATGCTGTGTAATATTGATCTAAGATTACCGCAGTGTGTTTCCTGGGGATGAACAACTGCAATGACTCCGCCATTTTCAGCTGAGTGAGTTTGATGCATCTTGATGGTATAAAACCAAAAATGACCCCGTTTTGTAGTTGCTGAAACAGAATGTAATAGTCTTTATATAGTCACTTACAGAAATACAGCGTAGAAGAAATAATATCTGGAAATATTAGAAAAATCTAATAAAGGTCTTGGAAGGAAGTTAGTTAAACAGTTGAAAAATAGTTACTGTGATTGTATGTACCAAAAATAACTTATGCAAAACCAGTTATTTCCATTAAATTGTTTTAATATTACATAAACTGCAGTAGAGCTGACCTTTCAGTTTGAACTGCTGTTATTGAAATCCCTTTGGTAATCTGAACACTTGAAGAAAGAAGGGAGCAGAAGTGGTCAGAATTTTTTGAAGGCAGTTTAATCTCCCATTTCTTGATCAGATGGAACATTTGATGACAAACCCCTCAAGAGTTTTCTGGGGGAAGAGGGGTCATTTGACTGACAAGCTGTATCCCCAGTCGGCTAATCAAATGCAACGGATGTGCCAAGGTGTCTTTCATATGTTCTCATTGATGTCAGATTGGCAGCTGGGTCTAACTGGATGTGAATGGAAGTACTGAAGAGCTTGTGCACATGTGCAAGCTCTCCCGTGTTCCAAGATTAATCTGAAGGGTATATTTCTTGGTCTAAATGTTATTTAGCAGTTCAGTCTAAATTAAAGAATATACTGCATCCACAGTAGATGTTAATTTATTAAGATGGTGTAAGATCATGTCTACCACATGTAAATTGTTGAAAGATCTGGAAAAAAGAAAACAATAATGTGCAAATATGTGCACCCCTAATCCGAAATAGGGCAAAGTCAAACTGTTTAGCTGTCCTGAACTCTAATAGGGGGTATGTTGCAGACTGAGTTGATGAGGATTTTTTTTGTTAATGGAAAAGGTGATTACACACTAAAAAGCAGTGGGGAAAATTGAATATTTTAACAGTGAAAAACCAATTTGTGGGTTGGATTTTCAAAATCATGGAAACAAAGTCAAATTTCCAATTTTATTGTTGGGGCATAGCCCAGTGCCTCTTGAAAACCTCACTGAAGAGACAGTTTTAACATGTTTCATAGCACTCTCTGTTCCACGATAGCAGTCTTGCCAGCTGCCTTTGCTCTGTAGAAATGCTCTGATGCTCTTCATTAAGAGCTCTGGGCATCCTGATCTAGCTTGGCCTTCCTTTGAGCTGGGGGGCTGTGCTATTGACTGCCAAACTCCTTCCAATTTCAGTTATTTTAAGATCCTGCATATTCTATGTTTATCTACTTCTCTATCTTATGTTTGAGTAATATTTCACACACATGTGTGTGTGTGTATATATATGTATACATAAAAAAGCAAGGGAATGAAGTATAAAATTAGGTTTAGTATTCTGCAGATGTTAGCCCACCAAGAAAGCAATGGATGAAAACTTCAAATTTTGGCTCCATTAGACAGTTGTGGGTGCTTGGGAGAGATACCAGATGTACTTTCAGGATTGACAGCAATTGTGGTGTGGATCCCCAAGGTCTGAAGAGGTTGGCTGGTAGTATGAGTGTGTCTGCTTGCTGTGAGCAGCAGACTTGGTGACACTGGATGCTTGCCGACTGGGATTTGTCAAGCTTTTTTTTTTTTATCTGAGTAATGAGAAAAGGTCAAGCATTTATGTTTTCAAAGTAATACTTGCTCTGGTTCATTACGCTTCCTGACTTCTCAAAAATCACAGCAAATAGTTCACCCTTCGAATCCAGGAGTGTCTGTCAAGATTGACAGATATTCACTCTTGCTGGTGCTATCTTCTGTCTCTCACTAGGAGCTTTTCCTCTTTTGATTTCTGCTAGCCATTTTCTGCTCTGGATTTGTAGCAGATTCACAACAAAAAGGAAAGAATACGTACACTAATTCTGTCTGAGGTCTGTTGGTTTGGAGGGGGTGATTGCTTGTGTTGGATCTCTTCTTCCTGCTTCCCATTTTTCCATCCAGGCCCAGCCACATTCTGGGGATGGTGGGACATGGAACAAGCAGCACTCTCCTTCTCCACACACTACTTGCCCAAATGTCCTGGTTGCTTGTTAGATTTCCTAGCCCTTCTGAGCTTTGAGAGGGAAGTAAAGCCTTTTACCTATTCATTTCTGCAACTTACTGCTACGACAAGAGTAATTGCAAGAGGCGAAATGCAACGTAGATCTGCCGTTCAGGTACCACCCGCTTAGAAAGCCCCTGGGATCAAAGCAAAAGCAGCCACGCAGAAGGTCTCATGCCCTGCCCTGCAGGTGGCCATACCCCGGCCCCCAGAGGCTGCCGAGGGGCGGGCGC
>NW_010521178.1:40402-57346 GCF_000687285.1 Phaethon lepturus
GGCCCTCCGACGGAGGGCAAGAGCCTCTGGCCGAGAGCAGCTGGTAGGACCTCGCGCCCCAGGAGAGGCTGTTGCTCCTGCTTCCCTTGCTCGGTCACGCAGCAACTGGTCTTTGCGTTCTCGCGCGCAAGGCGCTGTTCTGTTCGTCCTGTAAACGCGCGGGTGACGCTGGCGACTGCCTTGTACATCACCCCTTGCTTTAAGGCGTTTTGCCTCGCGGTGCCTAGACCTCTCGGTAATACCTGCTCTGCTGCAAATACGTTTTCCTAATTTTCAGTGTTTTTACCAGCTTGTCAGTTGGAATGTGAACGAGCGGGACTTTGTCAGCGCAGTCTTCCAAAGCCTTCCTCTCACTTGCACCGACTCACACCCGAACTGATGCACTGAGCGTTCACTGAACCCGGCCCAGGGCGACACAGGCTGCCTTCCTCCGCTCCAGCATGCCTCCGTTTGTTGTCTGCCCTCCACTCATGTCACTTCAAAGGAAAATGGGTAGTAGGATCCGTGATACTCTCTCAAGCAATTTTAAAATTATAGTAGAGCTTCATAGTTTTTGGTGAAAGTTAAGGTGAGGAGCTGAGTTACTCTGCGATCATTCTTTTTGAGCAGCGTCTGCGGTCTGAGTGCTTCAGATCTGTTGAATATCCCATCAGTAAATGAGAACGTTTCTGGTAAACCTCTGCTGAAAGCAGCTTCCAAAAAGTATTTCCATCATCATGAAGATACGCGCTCGCCAGCTGCTTGCTCCCAGACAGTCACACTGACCTGAAGCCTAAGTGCTGCCGCCTTTATCTGGCCCACTGGCTTCACAGAAGTCACTTCTGAATTTACAGCACTGTAAACCGAATCAGGTTTTAGACTTCCGGATTTTTAAATGTGTTGCCTTCTAACACTAAGTCAATGAAACTTATAAAGATACATGTTTTGGACATCTTTTATTTTAAAAAAGGCATTGATGCTCTTCATATCTTAAGTCAACGGTTCTACTGGAATTTTAAAAGAGAAACAATTTTTAAATTTTTAGAAACAAAAGGTGTATTTTTAAAATATTTTATAGACCATAATCAAAAGTGTTGGTAGAAATTAATTTCTTATTTCCATTTTAATTCTATTAGAAGGTGATACCTGTCATGAAACTCTAAGATTGATGTTTGAATGAAAGTGACTATGCATTAAATGTAACTATGTTCAGAAATTCCTACCAGAAAAGCATCTCTGAGTTGAATTCAAGTTTTTAGGGATAAAGCAACAATCTGGTGGTAACTTCACTTTGAAGAACGGTAGTATACAGCTTAGATTTTTTTTTAATAATTCTGTCAATCTTATTTCTCCTACATGCCGTACAGGTTTTGACACAAGTTAGAACCACAACCTTAACTTTGCCTGTTAGGAATTGTAAACCTACCGGACTACAGCTAGCAGTTCTCTACTGTTTCACACTCTGGTTAATCTTGAGGAAGAATATTTGTTCATATGAAACGCTTTCAACGAGAAAAGTTAGTTAATTTGCTCTAGACTATTTCATTCATAGTTCTGCTGTCCTTCGTGAAAGCCTTATCTTGCCTCTTTTTTTTTTTTTTTAATAAAATCTTAAGAAAATCTACAGGCGAAGGCTGTGGCTAGCTTTAATTTTGAAAATTTAATGACAAGAAGAAAGGATTCGTTACCTAGTTCTTCTCTGAAACACAGACACAAATACCAAAACTTGTAACTGAAAAATTATTTCAGAACCAAGGAGCCTTTAAAATTCTTGAAAGAAAATTGTAATGCTTTTCTCTTAGGATAGAGTTTTTGGACACAGAAAATCTTCTTTCTTGAAAATTGTTCATTTCCTAATAGATTTTCGCATATGGACAATGAAATTGTAATTAAATGTATTTTAAGACGAGCTTTCCCAAACTGTTTCAACTGTAACATTAGAAGAACTTCATTTATCCTCACAAATGATATTGAGGTTCTTTCTCATCTGTGATAATTAGATTTTTTTATTTCCTGTTGTCTTTAATAGTGTAGAGATAGTGTGGTCATTATTTGAGATTAAGTAGGCTTCCTTTATCAGAAATTTAGGTTAAATGCTAACTCCTGGCATTTGCTATGGTTTTATAACTCTAAAATTCATTAAAGGAGAGCTAATTATGTGTACCTGCAATAGAAATTTCTCTTTAACAGAATCCTGTGAATGGCAGTACTTTGCCTCATAAAGCCACACTTTAGAAATAGGAAAGGCTATAGCCAGCAATACTTAAGATGTATTTGAACTTGAAGAATTTAATTCCTACTTAATCCAATAATGACAGTGTTTCTTCCTAAATTATACTGCAACCCACTGCATCCACTGTGTAGCTCTGTCTTGTCGTCTTGCCAGTTACTGTTGAAAAACAAAGTCTCTAACATTAAAAATTTCTGGTGATCTACGAAAAGAATATTCCGCTTCTGGGAAGAGAGAAAGTTTGTCTATGTCTTCCTAGGATCAGGATGATTTGCATGAAGAATTTGAGAAATACATTTCCTCATTCATGTTTATTTTAATAGTAATAAAAATTAATATCTGAGAACTTCAGGAGCATTTTAAACAATCATTTCAGTCTGCTCCTGCCCTCTTTCTTTAAGTTTAAAGAATTAGGCTGAAGCAGAGACTAGAAAGATACTTGCCATGAGTCATGGGTTGGAACCTCATCCTCTGCCTCCTCTGGGGAAGGACCTGAGGAATGAAGAGTTCCTTTCTTTCTCACAAGTTTCACAAGCCGAGGAGTTTCCTGAAAGGCCAACCTCCTTTCCTGATCCTTTAGCTGCCTGATCTGCAAATTTCACGAAACTCCATAGTGTTACAGCAGGCTCTGATTCCTCTTTTATTCCTCCATTATTTGTTATTACTATTACTTTTAACTTACTAGCATCTCTGGTGGTAACTGGAGATTACTGTAAGAAAATGAACTACATAGATAAGGGAAAGAAAGGAAAGATGGAACTGTAGTAAAAGAAGACATGTACAGTATGATGCATTTGATATACAAGTATAAAAACTCAAATGGTATCTTTTATGTGCGTATCATTTATGTGTAATAGGTATATCAAATTTGTTTTAATTAAAATAAATGCAACTGACAATCTGTTTTGAGCTGTGATAATAGTGTAATTGGTGATAAACACGAGATTTCCAAAGCAAATTAATAGTCAGTGTAATGTGCTTTTGCAAATTAATTGATTTTTTTTTGGCTTCTTCCTCAATGATTTTCATATGAATGGTTACTAAAGTTTAATGTCTTTGTATTATATTGTCCTAGGAAGGATGTGGCATGGTCTCAACATGGAAGCAAGTAAGATCTTTGACTAAATGAAATGTGAGCACACAAAGACACTCACAAAGTTCTCTAGCACGTTGTGTTACATGAATGACTTTATGAAGTAGCTTAAGATCTCTGCCCATTTAATTCTCAAGTCCAGTGTACAGCCAGTAAACCATGGTCTTCAGGTAAGAAATGGGAAATTTTAAGGGCCGTTGAACACACTGAATTTAGCGGAGTGCTCAATAGCCCTCAAAATTTCTCATTTAGGAGGGTGCATATGTATTGCTTCCAAAAATGAATGTGAACTTCACTTTCCCCGTTTGATTTACATGTCTTCCTCCCTTCTTCCCTCCCTCCCCCTCTTCCTCTGAGTCTCTTATGGTATGAGTAGATGGTCTGCCTGTCTTCTCATCTTGAAACACATACAGTACACTTGCTGATTAACCTGTTGGCATAAGTTCAGAGTATGAAACGATATACACAAATTCACAGTGTAATGCTAGAAAACCCCAAATCCTCACCAACCTCGAACTGCGTATTTGGGGTGATTTTTCCCCTGCACTCCCATTATCACTCCTTCAGGCACCAGCTTGATAACTAATGTAAACATGACGCTATCCAGGGTCATGTGTATTATTTGCCTTTCTGGAATTCCTTCCATTATTGTTCAGGATCTTTCCATTGCATCAGCTCCCCAGACTCTGATATTCCCAGTGTTCTTAAATAACCTCCAGTATGAAGGAGGAAGGAGACCAGCCACAAATAAGTACCATGGATTTAAACTTCCAAGATGGTGATATTTTTTTCCTCGCCTTTGAGCTACTTAGGCTTCTTTATAGCTCTACATCTGCAGAGATAGAGCATTTCACTTTCATCCGGAGAACTGATTGTGTGTGTGTTTGGGCAGGGAGCATCCTCAGAGTAAGAACCACCTCATACCAAGAATCAAGGATAAAATAAATCTGTCAGTCTATGATATTTAAAGAGACTTTTAAAATATTTAAGTCAGAATTACTTAATTATGTGATAGGGTTCATAAAAGGCACGTAATAGCATTTTGTCAAACTATTCCAGTTTATAAATAATTTACATATTTCTGTAAGCTCTTTCTCTAGTTGAACAGATAGGTCAATTAAGTAAATTAAGTATTATTTTTCATTCTGTTATTAATTCAAAATAACATTTTTTCATAAGGGAATAAGAATATTTGAAAGGAAGGTTCGTTATGCACATCTCTGTTTACACACTGGTTTTGTGATTTTTTTTTTTTTCTGTTATCTATTTTGTTTGGACAGTCTTCTGTTTATTTTAAATATTTAGTTACTATCCCAGTTAGTTGTTTGAAATTAGCAAAATTCTTGGGAAATGGCGACGACGTGGAAATTTCACAAGTCCTGCAAGTCCACTAAGTCTGCAGAAATACTGAGTTGAAGAGCAGGACCTCTATGGTCTTTCACTTGGGTAATTTCTTTCTTTTTGCCTGTGTGGAAAAACTAAGGAGTTGCAGAAAGAGCAGCTGGCGCACAAATATTCCTGGCCATGCAAAGGACAATGAAATGATCCTGAAGATGGACTGGGATAAACGCTTTCTATACACATGAAAATCCTAACTGTAAGTTGTTAACTGTGCTGGTGGCTAAACTGATGCTGTAGTAAATAAATTCTTGGTGAGTGTAGCAGGAGTTTTCAGTAGCTCTCTGTTGGTTGAGAACAAAGTTGGAGTGGTGTTGGAGCTGGCTGCCTGTTCAGCTGCCCAATTCTCGTATGAGCACCGTAAATAGCAAAGGCACCATTGGCTGGTCGGGTCAAACTTCTCTGTAACCGGTCATCTTTGAAGATTTTTTTTTTTTTTCAAAAATTAAGTTGCTTAAAGGAAGAAAGAAATGGATCTATTAATCGAAATGCTGACTTTTTTTTTAATGCACTCGGCCTTCTTTCCTTTTCTTGATCATGAGATACTTTACATTTCTTTATATGTTACCACTTGTAAAAACAAATTAATATTAATGAGGGATAAAATACTTGTATTTTTAAGAGTTGTGTTACAACAGGCTCCAGAGGTGAAAATCCTATCGTGATCTCCTATATGCATTCATAACTGCAACCTTTTTTCCTCTGTCCATAGTTCATGCAAAAACTTGAATTTCATGTTAATGTTCCCTCATTTCTCTTGTGGCTGTGTCGTCTTGGTAAGACTAAATCTGTCATAAATCCACACTTGAACTTTATCTCCTTGTGGAAATATGTAGTATTTTAGGTAACAAGGTTAGATATGCAGACTAAAAGCAGCCACTTTTGGCATTCTAAGTGCTTTTCAAAAAAATGCATCCCGTGGGAGTTAAAATACTACAAAGGTTTGTGTACTTAAGAAATAGACTATCAAGGCAATATATTGTGTTAGACTTCAGTTGAATATGAGTTAGGGTATAAAAAAAGTCACTTCCTTTTGCTCCACAAAAAAAAAGTTAGCTAAAATATTCAATAAGTTAGCTGCTACATTTTGCATTAACATATAGACTGAAGGGTAAATTCTGTGCTACTTAAACACGTGTAATCTAATTAGCATTCATGAGACTTACTGGGATGAATTTTCCCCTTGGCGTATGCAATTGCAAACAGGGAGAACGGGGGCCGCAGACTGCTAGGGGCAGACATCTGCCTGGAGTGGACATGCGTGTAGAGAAGTGCCTGTATCTTTGCTCCCGGAAGGACCTGGCATCAGCTGATGTGGTTCATGAAGTTATGAGAAGATTTGTAATTACAGGGAAGTTCCTCAGCGGGTGAAAATAAGTAGAAATCTGCTTTGAAGGGGAAGGAGGTTCAGAGATGCTTCTTGAGATGACAAAGTGTAATTTAGTTGACAGAGGCATACTTGTTAAGAACCCTGTGTTGCTGTAGTACTGTACAGAAATCTAAGTTAAAAGATAAAAATAATACTGCTTTTCGAAAGAATTAAAAAAAAAATTTATGGGGCAGTTTCATTGGAGGTGCAGTTTGGGGCTCAGTCAAAACTGAGACCAGTATTAAGGCTGATAATCAGTCCTGTTGGCTTTCTTATTTCATGAGGAAAGAACTGAGTGTGGGTTTCGATACAGATTTTTCTTGATGTACATCAATAAACTATCCCCCTTTGGAAGTGCCTTCTCATTAGCGCTTATGAGAAGCACTAAAGACCTTCTAGTGTCTTTAAACACAACTGCCCAAATACATGAGCCTAATTTACTTTCCTTGAATTTTATGTGGTCCTGGCAGCTAAATCTTAATTTTCTTTGATAATATACTTCTTTAAATGGCAGTATCATTTATTCCTCTTTTTAATGTCATCTGCCAAATGTCATCTGTGTTAACCGTCATAAATTTTTGATGGAGTGGACAATCTGGAGTGTAACTCTGCATGTGACAAGCTAGCTCATTGCTAGTTGCGAGAGACTTGCCAGCAAGATTTGGCTTTCACCTTCCTTTCAGAGCACCAGTGCAGTACGTGGAGTGAAGCTCCTATCTACTTTTTTATAGTAGCTCAGCTCAATTAAGCAGAACTTCAAATCAGATGTTTCACAAGAAAGCATTGACGCATCGCTTTGTTACTGAAAAATGTTTGGTGAAAGGGTGGCATCTGCAACCTCCGTTTGCGTGAACAATATAGTCCTTTCATGGTGGAGCAGGATCAGCCTGCTTATGTGTTTGTATTTCATTGATAGTAGGCTCTGGGTTAGTAATCTGGGGCTTTTGCTGGCTTTTTAATTCTTGGTTCATGTGCAAGTCCTTTTAGTATTTGGTAAAGAAAAAATAAGAATTGACATGCACCATTTGTAACCATATTTAGTATAAAGGTGATTTTGTACATTTAGTGCTGTCAAAAAGAAAGTAAAATCTAGGTGTGTAATGCAGCTATGGTGGTTCAGTGTCTAATATCAATATCTGCGCTCTTTGTGTCATACAAGGACTTGGTCCATGCTAATGAAACCAAGTGGAGCTTGTTTTGTGTGTATAATAAATAATTAAAACAAGACTTAAAAATTAGGGCATTGTATGAGCAACACTGTGCTTAGTTATATCCAGTAACTTTCTGTGAGATTGTCTCTGTGTCTCCCATGCGCCATGAACTTCGAAAATCTCAGAACAGGGCTTCTCTGAAGACTGAATGTTGTGTGTTTATCGTCTTAGCCGTAGGGGAAGGAGAGTTTTTTCCAGAGCATCCTGGAGGTTTCAAAGTCTCTCTTGCAAGCATCTATGTAGGATTGAGAACCAGTAGTGTCCGGTCTCATCTTCCATTTGTGTCCACAAGTGCTGACTTGAACCACTTTTCCTGCTTCCTTCTACCAGTCGGCCAAGTGCCAATTTTAAACAGGTCCCAGAGAGCATGAAGAAAACTGCATTGAAATGGTAGATAAAGTTCAAATGCCAACTATTCCCCCTTCTGCAGAAACTACACAGCTGCTTCCTAGCATCTTGGCTATTTTCTCCTATCAATTTCCATCAAACCTCATAGTCAGCCTCAAGGCATTTGAGACATTTGGAGAGCAGAGCTAGTGAAGGTGGCGTATCTTGCAGCTTCTTCAGTGTAGGGCTGAGACTAAGTCCTCCTCTTGGAACAAGGGGAAGAGATCAGAGTGGTGATGGAGAACTCTGGAGGGCCCCCACATCTGTCTTGCTGCTCCGAAAGGAACAGGAGCAGCGATGGCCAGTGCTGCTGGGATGGGCCAGCTGATGCAGTGACAACACCAGGGAGACGGGACGACCTTCCAGGACTCTTCCATAGGAAAGTGAGGCCGTGGCCACTTCTTTCTGTTCACTGCCCACCTTCTTCCCTGGCCCTCTAGAAAAGCGGTTGCCATTCCCTGAGCTGAAAGCCAGCCTGTGTGGGCTGTCACTACAACTGAGACCTTCGGGAATGTTTTGATGGCAAGAGAAAGATATACAGAGAAAGATGACTTAAAATTTGAACCACCTCAGCATATTCTAGTTTAGCATTTGGTTTGTAGATTTTGGTCAATACCTTTGAGAAAATACTGGGGCTCGTTATTGTTATTTCTGAGAGTGCGCTTAAAATAAGAACCGTTCATCTCGCTGGCTGGTAAGTGGATTAGTTTGGCAAATGAAAGCTTTAGTTAGAATGACAATAGAAGAGAGTATTTGTCCTCAATAGCTATCAATGACTCTTGTCTCTAATGTTTCTTTTCTAGAAATTGAAAGACTACTTTATGCATGTTAGATATTGTATTTAGTCTCTCAAGATGGCATCCCAGGTCTGACGTTCAGTTAGGGAGTGCAGTTCTGTAATCCTTATTTAATTAGAACTCCTTGTCTTAGTCCCCGAGAGTTGCATTTGTAATTGGATTCTCACAGTTGAGAATATGCAGAGGCTACCTCAAAGGGAAGTTGTAATTTGCTGATGTGTGTTACTTACTGTAGTTCTTCGAGAATGTTTCCTCTGCATATTCACATTATGGGTCCTGTCCACCTTCTGTTTTCTCGGATTTCTACTGCCCTACAGTTGCCGTGTTTAGTAAGAATAACTGAAGTATTGAGCACTGTACAACTCTTTAAAATTTCTGATCGCTTGGTGTCATGAGCTGGCACTTGTACAGTCCTAGTAGTCACTGCTCTTCTAGGAAGTTCCTGTAGGTCACCAGCACTGGAGAACAAAAACTCACTGGTGTGAATATGCAAGGACAGCACTCTCAAAGAGCAAGACATCGGTAAGTACCCTTTCTTTGTCTTCTCTGATTAACCAAATATTTCAAATGTTATTTTGTAAATTCCCTATTTGCAAATCTGCTACACTTTCCCTATGATAAAAACATTTAGATTCATTTTGCTTTTCTGGAAAAAAAAACAAGAAAGTATCTGTATTTGTAAGTAGTCACTTCAGTTGTAAATTGATGTACTACTGTCAGCGTGTGGGTGTGTACACATATTTGAGCTATAGTATATATTTCTATCAGACAAAAAGGTGCAATTACAGTGCAGTATTACATATTTCACAGAGTTGCACTCTTTTAGTTGTATTATAATAGATTACACAGCAGAGTGAGTCACTGACCAAAAAAGTCTTCAAATAGTATTAACAACGTTAATTCTCAAAACAGATTCTCCAACAGAAAATCAAAGGTATATTGCTTTTCACGTCTAAATTTTTCTTCTGAACTTTTGTCTTTTCCAGACATGGAATTCTGTGAGACTCCCCACATTCTCTGCTCTGGCTATCAGACAGATTTACACGGTGTAGCTGAGCACAGTTACCCGCTAGAGGTGGGCTCAGATGTGGATACCGAAACAGAAGGCGGTGCGTCCCCAGATCATGCCCTGAGGATGTGGATGAGGGGGATGAAGTCGGAACACAGCTCCTGTTTGTCAAGCCGGGCAAATTCAGCATTGTCCCTCACTGACACTGACCATGAAAGGAAGTCTGATGGGGAGAATGGTAATAAAGAAACGCCTCTAATGTACTGAATAGTAGTAGTAATTTATTTGAAACTTTCTTCTTCTAATTCTCTTTTATTTTTCCTTTTTTCTTTCTTTTTCCCCCTTCCTTCTTAGGTCTCTGTATTACATGAAAGGTGAAAGGTTATAGTGTAGATGGAAAATAAGACAAAAATGAAAAGGTTTTTGTTAAAACATCATTCTTCTAGACACGAATTACTTCCCCACATTCTCTATTTTTATGCCACAGGACATTTATCATTGGAGTTTAGTGGCCTATGAATTTAGGTTCTAAAATAAATCTGTATATGTACATTTATAGCACATTTTGTGTAGAATTGATCCTGCATGTTCTGGCCTCTGGATGTAGCTTTACGACTCCACAGCCAGGTGACTTCAGAAAGACAAACTGGAATCCTAAATGCTCTGTTTGGCTGTAATTTCAGGCTACCCCTGAAGACATGCCTTTATCAGTAGGACAGATTGAACAGGTCTTTGTCATATCTCAGTTCTATATTTCTCTGCGTATGGAGGGTGGGGGGCTGGGTTAGGTTGCGGGGGGGTGGGGAGGGCTTGTTTGGTTTGTTTTTTTTAAAAATACTCGTTCTCTTTTAGGATCTTTCCGCTTATTTGCTTTCCTTATGGTTTAGTGTGTAGCAGAAGGAGAAAATGGGTATTGAATTAAGTAATAGGGGGGAACTAATAATTCTTTATCTGTGCATCAAAATTTATGAAAATCTGGAAATGAAAATGATAAAAATCTGCTCTAAATGTTTCCTGAAAGAGTATAGTAAGTAAACAAATTTATCATGCTTAAGATCAACAAGTTTAGCTCATATTTTAATTTCTGTGTTTAATAGCTACATGTTATGGTAGTTCTAAATGTAGCTAAATATGTATTTTTAACTGATTAAGAGATAGGAGAACCAGCAAAAGTGTCATATTGACATTTAAGTGTTGACACTGATACATTTTAGTAGATCTATAGTCATAAGATGAAAGAGAGCTCAGTCATGAATGTCATTTCTATCGTTACGTGTTTTGAATTCGTCAAATACGAAGCTGGAAATTATAATTTCATATGCATGTTTGTCAATACCAATGATACTGTCCCATATAGGTTCAAAGACATTAGATTATCTACATCAATTTAAAAAAAAAAAAAGGTTTTCATGCACAGCTCGTTTTAAATTAAATACTCCTTTGAGGATTAAGTGTTCTGCACTATCACGTTGTATTGTGTTGCTAGAATCAATTAATTTTCAGATGCCCTCCCATTTGCATGACGATCAATGGATGCCTGCCTTCTGCTGTGTTCTGTGTGGGATCCATCCTCTGCAAGGTGTTGTTGCATAAGGGGTTTTGTTTGGGGTCAGGAGGTTTTTTGCGTGTTTTCCTAAGACGTTTGTTTAGGTGGTGGCTGAAGGAATTAATTTGGTCTGCCTGGAATTGGTTGGCCCTTAACTATGAAAATGCTTTAAAGGGAATGCCACCTGGGAAAGGAATGTGCGTACTTGCGCCATTCAAGCTAAGAAATACACATTGTCATTTGTGTTCTAAGGTGCTGGGAAGCCAATGTATTGAAAACAAATCAAGCATATAACCAAGTTATGTATTTCAGCCTGGAACGCAGTCGTGCAGCTGGGTATTCATGACGTTTGCTAGCTGTACAAGTTGCACTAAATAAGTCATCTTGCTGCAGATGAAAATTATTGTAGGTAGTGGAGGAAGTACTTTTGTTACCTTCGTCACCCTACATTGCAGGAACCATGGGTTGAGTGTCATTAAGATAGGGACACATAATCATTGTGGTACACCAACAAAGAATGGAGTGGCTTCTTCTAAGCATTTGTCTCAGAGAATGATTTCAATCAATTTAAACTCATTTCCTGACTGGTCTACAATAGAACAGAGTAGTCCTTTTTCATGCAGCTTTAATATTCGGTTCTCTGTAAGCTTTATAACTTTTTTTTTAAATCAGGGATTCCTCTTTTAGGTACTTGAATACAAATTTTAACTAAATAGTTGGCAGAGGAAAGCAAGAGCAAGAGTAAGTTGGGAGAGAAATAAACTGAGAGCACAAGCTCATTTGAACTCTTCAGTTGTCTCCAGGAGGCAGGGTCGACAGAGCAGGTATCAGTGCTTCCTGTGGCCTTGAGTCGTTATAATTACAGTCCTGAAAGCTGATGTGGATAAATTTGAAGACAATGATAGTTCAAGCCATATTCATTTATATTATTTGGTATTTCACAGGTAAGTTCATAGTCAAGATTCCTGATCCAGAGAGCAGTGTGTTTTTCCATCTGGGCTGGCACTCAGTAACAAAGCACTGTTTCGATACAGAAGTTCATAAATCTCTACTTAAATGAAGTAATAGATGGCACATCTTTCTGTTTCTTTGCAGTCATTTGCACCAGGGGCTTTATCAGAGAGCCACAAGTGTTGCATTTATCCTTGTCAGTTCCTGCCATGGAAGGAGACTTTCATTTTCCAGCCAGTAACTTCTGTGGTGTGAAAATGGGAGAGCGCATAAGATCAGTTGCTGGAAGTTCATGAAATGCTAGTTTCCGTATCTTTATTATCTAATTGCTATAAAAATAGATATTTAGAAATTATGGCTTTCAAAAGGTTGACCAAACGGCATGTGAACACAGCTATTTGTAATTAGAATAAAATTAATGAGGAAGATACAGTTGTCGCATTTTTTGAGAAAACTAATTGCTATTACTGTCTGTATTTTGAAAAGGTCGATTGTTTTTTGTTACTGGGTTTATTTTTTCCTCTATGAGCACAATTCTGCTACAAATGCAGAACAGCTTTTTTTGTGGTGGCATTAGGAAAACTCAGTGTGTGGACTTCAGTAGACCTGCTTTTGGGACTTTTTTTTTTTGCTTTACATTGATCTGGAGCAGATATACTTCTGCAAATTGTATTCTGTTTAGATATTCCTTGAATTTCTCATATTCGTTCAAAGCTCTAGCAGGAGGTTCCCTGACACAGGTTATATACTTCATTATGTATTCTGAGTAGCCCAGTTTGAGAATTTATTTGAGGTTTACTTTCCTTCATAGACGCACCAACTCTGTCATAATCACTGTTTAAACATATTCCGGTTGTTTTGGCAGCATTGAACAGATTGTGTGAAACACCAACTTTCCCATTTAAATTAGTGTTGTCAATGTTAATGGCAACTAATAATAGCCTATTAGTGTACAAACTGCCTTCAGCTTTGCCTGAGGCTTAGCAAAATATATATTAACTGCAAGTAATGAATGACCAATTTCTTGGGGATCATTGCTTGTCTCTGGTATAGTATAAATAGCTCTATTTAAACATGAACAGTATTACTCTACGATATGTGAATGTAAATTTCAGACAGAAACACTACAGGATAACAGTATCAAAAATAGTTACTTTATTCCATTGAAAAAGACTGCATTTACACTCAGTTCACTGAAACAATGGTACCTGTCACTGCAGCATATCTGAACATTGAGTTCAGTGCTTTAGTCTGCCAGATGACTGAGCTGGCAAATTTGTTTATTTCTTTGTTTTTCTGGAGTAAAGTTATAGTCCGGGAGAGGGTACAGTCCTGATCTACAAAAAGGGCTGTCTTCAGACATCTGCCTGAAACTACAGCTTGTGATGTACATCTGCATCCCACACTAGCTGGTGTACTAAAAAGTAGGCTACAGTCCATTTTGTATCCATATACTCTTCCCCATTAAATTGTTCGTGCAGTTCTTAATGTTTTGCTTTACAGGATGTCTATGCAGCTGTGAAGCAAGGAATTTTACCTCAACTGCATTCATGCCATTGCCATAAGCCATTTTTGAGCCACACTTGACTCGTTTGCCAACCATCAACTCTTTTGCTTTTAGCTGCTACATCTCAGCTGAGAGCTGGGACGGAACTTGAGCCATTTCTACAACAACACGATTTTTAACCTGGTTTAGGTTGTCAAATTGTTTTGAAGTACTTTAAAGGCTGACTTGTTTGGCTTACTCCTGACACGTAGTTAGATATTTTTATGCAATTAGTTACTCTTTCTAGGCTAAGTAGTGAGAACCAGTGGCTGAGTACTGGAATCCCAGTACTGGATGAGTGTACTGTGAAATGCACCCTCAGTCTTGGAGCCGGATTCATGCTCAGTTCTTTTGTCGGCAGTATTTTATGACAATTAGGTATTGGTTACATTTCACAACAGCTTTTTTGAGATTCGTAGGCAAAAATTAGGACGTTAGTATAGGCTGAAATACCACTAGACTGGTCATGGCATATAGCTTTAGAGAGCTTGAGATCTGGCCAGAGAATTTTTCTTTAATGACATATTTGTCTTTTTTTTTTTAAAAAAAAAGCAAGAAGGGGGGGTGGAAACAAGCTATTAAAAAAGTAGTTGTGTCCTTTTTCCCACAGAAATTATTGGGAAACTTCTTTCTTAACATCAGTGTATAGAATCAGATTCTATTTGGAATAATAATTTTAATGATTTTGAACAGCAGAGCGCAAAGATAGAATAACATTAGACATATATTAATAGGTAGAAGTGGTAAAGATATTAGTAGGTTACAGGTCAAACCTGAGTTTAATGACATAGAAACATGTAAGATGAATCTTGTGTAATTCACCTGAGCATTTGTTTTATGCCCTGGGAGCAGTGGTCCATTTAGCAGAGCTTTTGACTGTCCCTAAATTTCGGGGGGGGGTTCACTTCGATTGCTGGGCAGAGGGATGACTTTCGGGCAAGTCACCTCAGCCCTTTGCACTCCAGATTCAGTATCTCAACAGTATCTGTTAAAGGGATAAAGATGCTTAATTAATAAAAGAGATACCGGAATGGCTGGCGCGGTATGAGAAACGCGGCTTTGTGCATGCTGTAGTTATTCAAACGTGGGGAGGATTTAGCTAAGGACAAAGTTCTGATTTAATTTATGGTGTGTGTCAGTAGACCTGCTGTGAATTCACACCTGTTTAAATTAGACTTGAATTTGGCTCTTCATGAAAGTCTTATGTTTAATGCAAGAAAGTGAGAGCATTGGGATTAATGTTGCTGTTATTTACTGTTATTTTGTAAACAAGCCAGGTATTAAGCTGGTCTCTGGCTTTCTCCTTTCTCCAGGAAATTATTACCAACAGCTACATTATAATAACAATACATGCTCTGAGAAGAGGTATGCATATGACGGACTTCCTATGCAGGTTTGTGTTTGTAATAACGATGACTGTATCTGAAGTATTTCCATTAGCTCCTGTCTCATCACTCTCTGTTTACAATGCTGCAATTAAGAAATTGAGTGACTAATTTGCAAGTAGAGCCGTTAGGTCAAATATGTGTAAGTAGCCTTGAAAACATAAAGGTAAACATCAGTCTTAATCCTATTGCATCTGTGCCATTTAGTATTTTTCTCTTCATTCCTAGCGTGCTTTACTTTGCCTTTTTGTTGTGGCGTGGATTACATTTATGTTTGTACACTCCTGTCTGTTGGATGGTTTTAGTCAGCTAGTAGATTAAGGCAACCTCATCACTTAAACAAAATGCAAAGCCTCCATGGTGAAATTCCTTCAACTTCTGGAGTTTACTACAGCTTGTCAGATACTTGATACGTGACGCTCTCAGCTGACAGAAAAGGGCCACTAATCTTCCCTTAATAAAAGACGACTTTTGCGTCTGTTGTAGGTTTTTTCTCTTTTAGTGTTTAGATGGTGTTCATGTTGGTTGCTTCTGCTGCTGTTTCAAAGAAGCCTCCTCAGTGTCAAAGGGAAGCGCGTGAATCTCTGCTGTAACACAGCAATGCCTTTTGGGGAGCACTGGGGTAGGCATTGACGTTGTAACTGCTCTGCTGGAGCTGTTAACAGCCCAAGATGCTTTCGTTGACCTCAGAGTGGTTCCTTTGGAAATGTTACTGTCTCAAAGGAAGCGTGCAAGTCATCTGAATTGCTTTGGATAAGCATGAGATGCTTCTGTGAGCATTGTAACATCACCTCAGTTGTAACACCGTGAAAGTTTTGCATTTGTGCCCCTAGTATTTAAGCCATTTATGAAATTGCTCATATATGGAAATTCAGCTAGAGATGAGTTGTTTTTCAGAATTGTGGGGAAAATTCTGCCTTTTAAAATTACTATCTTCATTGCTTTTTCTGACTGACAGGGACATTGCATCTGCATATCTACTGTTTTAAGCTTTACAGTTTTCAGACGTGTATTAAAATCAGTACACAATGTTAAAACATTCCCTTTCTTGTGTTTCTCTTTTAAGTACAATGAACACTGATTTGAAGGCAAATATCAAACAGTATTTAATATTTTACATTTAAGATAATGAAACAGTATTTAGAACATATCAGAAATATTTTTTATATTCCATAATCCAAATGACCTTTGCCCACGGTGTAGTAAAAAGTAGCTGCGCATTTGCACACAGTTGTCTAATATTTTTAGCCCTGCAGTTTTGTTTTCTTTTGTGGGTAGCTAAAAGAGGGGGGGAGGGAAGCTTGAGGAGAGCAGTCAGGTCTAATTTTTATCCCAGAAATCAGTAACTTGGCATTAAGAGCTCAAAAAAAAAAAAAAAAATCACTTGGCTTTCCTCCCCTGCGTTATGCAGAAGGGATAGTGGATGTGACTTAAGGAGCCTGTAGCAATATAAATTATTGCTCCTTCTTTCTTTTAAATCCTTTTGACTTCCTCAGATGGAAATGAGCACGCAGGAAAAGTATTTCCAGAGCTACTTCACAGCGCAAAAGGATGTTGCAGTGCTGCTGCAATTCTGGGGAGCTCAGTTCATCCAGGCTGCCGCAGGGGGACGAGGCGAGCTGGGACGGGCGGTGAAGGCGCCTGCCTTCCGTCAGAGTGCTGCAGTGCAGAAGTGTGAGGATTGTCTGACTCTTCATTTCAGCAACCTTTGTGAAACTAGGGGCCACTGAAAAAATGCTTTTTCTGTTGTTTAACATTTACCGTGAATTCTGCATAAGGACGTCTCTGGGCTAGTGCGTTGCTGTGTCGCGAATGAGTGGTTTAGGCCGCTTAAAGAATCGCCACTAAAGATACTGAGGAGCAAATTATTTTAATACAAATTCCTAAAAAGCACGACTTAACAGAATTCGATGGCAAAGTCCACTCTGTTACTTATGGGAGAGCATACAGATAGAAATAAATCAGAAGTGGGTTGGAATGATTTGTATATGGAGCAAGGAAAATGATTTACACAGGGTCAGGGAAATCAAGTCAGAATTGGAT